>NW_019272035.1:1572479-1593252 GCF_002738345.1 Cucurbita maxima | reverse complement strand
TTTTTTTTTTTTTTTTTTTTTTTTTTTGGTAGCTTAACCATAAGAACTCCAAAGTTAGACGTGCTTTGTTTGAAATAATTCTATGGTGGGTGACCTCGGACAAGCCATGCTGGAATGACTCGTGTTGGTCTGTAGGAATAGTCTTCACTCATACAAGTGAGGATGTGACCTTGTCGCAAGAGATGGAAGATGATATTGTTCGGATTTCGATTCTTGAACGTGGGTCGTTACAACACGCAACTTTTGAAATGGTATTATGATGATCCTATTTCTAAGATAAGACTAGACCACTGATACATTGAAAAAATTCAAATTTGGTGACTACCTAACTTCATCCATAACTATTTGACTTTCTTTTCTAACTTCCCATCTAAGCCTTCCACAAAAGCTCCCTCAAGAAAAGTCTTATTTCAAGTTCACACTACGAAAATTCAATAAGAAAAATCAAACCGATCAGATTTTGAAAATTTTATGAACGCTTTCGAAAAGTGCCTATGTGTAGATATACACGTCTCAAACTCACCTGATCCGATGATTTCTTGAAAAATTGTAGCATTGTATAAATTCTCGAATTCTTTATCTTATTTATAATCTCGAAAGTTTGATCGTCAAACCTTTCCCACGAAGAAAAGAACAAAAAGCAAAGGATATTGGACTTTTTGACCATGTTCATCTCCATCATATCTATAAATAGTGGAACAACACAAATTCACAATCCCAAGCCATTGTTTCCTTCAACTCCAAATTTTAATTTGTTAAAGTAGTGGAAGGAAAGAAGAAGATGTTGCATAATTCACTTGCCATCTTTAGCTACCTATTAGTCTTCCTGGCCATAACTTCCACAGCTCAACTTCCTCCGGTGCTCGACACTGACGGTCAACCTCTACGACGTGGTGTTGAGTACTACATCAAGCCTGCAATCACCAACGTTGCAGGTAATCTCACCCTAAAAAATCGTAGCAATGCTCCTTGCCCGCTTTACGTCGGTCAAGAACCAGTTGCTTCAACAAATATCGGTCTTCCGGTCACCTTCACTCCCATCGTGGCGGGCGAAGATATAATTGAAGAAAGTATGGGTTTCAATGTTGCGTTTCAAGCGTCGTCAACGTGCATAACATCAACACAATGGAGAGTGGATGAGATGGAGTCTGCAACAGGGAGGAGGTTCGTGGGGGTCGGGAACGATAACGGTCCGACTGGGATCTTTAGGATCGACAGGAACAATGGTGTTTACAATATAGTATGGTGCCCTGAGATGGTAGGGAGGCCAAGGTGTGGAAGTGCTGGGATTTTGGTGGAGGATGGAGTGAGGCTGCTGGCTTTGGATGGCAATGCGTTTCCTTTTGAGTTTGTCAAAGCTTGAGATAAAGGGAAGTACTTGATTTGTTGTAATTATACAACAAGAATATAATAAGTTGAAATAAAAGCTCTTGTAAGGATATACTTGCGTTATTTCTCGTTATTTGACATTTCGACCTTGTCGATAAGCGATATCTTGACCAGTAAAAGCATGCACAAGATGGTCTTTTTTTATGTTGAAGAACAACTAGATATTATTCTTTGAACCATCGTACGGGGCACAAAAGCCTGGCCGTGCTTTCACGTGTCATATTCCTCTGTCCAAACTAAAAAAACGACGTAAGCCTCGAGGCTTCGACACAAAGCCTTCTAGAACATTCATTTATTAGTAGTGAACGTAGAAATTCCGACTCATTGTCACCAAGTGTACAAAGATGATTCAATTATTTGTAGCAAGGAAAGTGCACCTTGTGGAAAGATGTTCACTTTTTAGTGTCTTGATAGGTTGGGATAGGCACTCCTGATTCTTCTGTCAGTTTCTTGTAAGCATTTTGTAACCTTCTTGTCACAGGTCCAACTTGTCCATCGCCAATCACACGCCCGTCGATCTTCACAACCTGAAAAATCAAAGGGAGTTCCCCCGTTAGGTGTTTAGGTGTTAGTTTGGTTTGGTTCAATTCTTCGTCGAATTATCTAACTAAAACCTTTCGACCCTACAAAAACAAACAAATTGATTCGGTTCGGTTCGTTTCAACCTGTTATTCGCATCATTCATAGCATTACTTCAAATGAAAATGATAAAACATAGACAATCAAGGAAGTGTACATGTTTTTCCAAGCTATCCTTAAAACAATAAGTCTATAGATAAAGATAGACAATGTAACGGCCAAGCCTACCGTTAACAGATATTATTCTCTTTGGGTTTTCTCTTCTCGACTTCCCCTAAAGGTTTTAAAATGCATCTACTAGGGAGAGGTTTCCACACCCTTATAAAGAATGCTTCATTCTCCTCCCAAGACATCCATATTCTAGAGTAGGTATTCTTAAAAGGTTTCATGTCAATGTTTCTGCGACACGAGAAATGAAAGGAATTTCGAGGGACGAGTCTTTTGATAGCATTCTTATATTTTTACGAACATATTTCTCAGTTTCCTATCAAGAGGAATAAAAAAAAGTGTAGCCATAAGGTGTACTTACAGGGGTAAGTTCTCCCATTGTTCCAGTAGTCCATACCTGCAGAAAATCGTCTTTAGTTGTATACGAACGAACACTTCCACATGATGAAAGTTCGTTATATTTTTCGTCGTTGCCATTGTTTTAGCTTCAGCTATAGACATTACTATAAGTTTTACAGTTAAAATCTTTTTCAAGCAAACCGTTACGCTTTTGATGCTTTGGATGACGTATGCAATGATGTTAAAACAATGTCATTAATTCAATCTCATTTGATAACCATTTTATTTTAGTTCATTGTGGGATCATGTTATGCAAACCAATGTTATAAGATTTTCATGAGCATTTTCGTTCCAACTCAATGTTATGCAAACCATTCAACTTCGAATTAAATACGTAATAAATCGAAAACCTCGTCTGCAGTATGAAATTCTGATAGGCTGATTCTTCGCTCCTCCAATACCAGCTTCTCCTTCACCACAAGATCCATGACCTGCAGCCATTAGATCAATATTAGTTAAATCAAGGAAAGGAAAATTGTCTATGTAATCAAACAATCATAAGTTAAGGTCCTTATGGGTGGAATTCGTGAATGACAATTCATCCACGTGGCACCAAACGTTGAAGCCACTGCACATTATTGTTCAGCCTAGTAATGTATTGATAGTATACGTAACTTAGTGTGGACGGTAGGGAGTTCGTCGCTAAATGAGACTCTTAGGCTAATGGATGACAACGTTATACATTACATTTGCTAGATATGTAATGAGAGAAGTTTAGGCCTAATTATGACATTTACAATAAATTCCATGTTGTCAACATATAAGGTGAAGTATCATACCGTTGCACGAGTTATTCCAGGTAGACAGTAATCAGCATCAGGTGTCAAAACTTTGCCTTTTTTCACTAAGAACTGCACGAATAAATTCATTAATCTTATATCCTTATCTCAAATCAAGTATAGAATGTAAGCGAATGAATTTATGCATTTACTTTCGACATCGATAAGAAGAATAACGAGGAGAGGAATCAGAAGGGAATGTGCCAGTCATGCAACAAATCCTATGATGCCAAATATAGCCTAATGGCATTTATTTGGTATTATAAATGTGTAAACTATTGTTCCCCGACCCCCTTGCCACTTGGAATATTCTTGAGAACGTAATAGGTGGAGGAAGCGAGAGAAGAGTTGATGCGATGCTTCCAAAGATAATACCACTATACAGAAGTTTCGAAACCCGATACTTACAATGTTTGTCGCATTTGTTTCAGACACAAAACCATCTTTGTCCAGCATGATAGAATCACCAGCATTCGCATTGTTTCCTTCAATCTACACATTTCAATGAACTCAACCAATTGAAAGAGATAATCAAAACAGACTCGACACGACCATTTGATATAGTTCGAGTCAACCACATATGATCGATTCAATCAAATACAAATCAAGCAGTCACTTCATGTGCTAACATGGAATCCCATATCTTATGTAAACGGTATTGAATGCTAGCCAGCCAGATATATCCAAGAGATGATAATAAGAACATGAAAACTTTTAATGTGTTCAAAATTACATGCCTTGAACAAATTTGTACAAAAAGTTCACACTGTTGGAAATTCGATACCTTGGCAAGAATGTTGTTGAGAAGATTATTGTGATGAATCTTTGAATCCAAATTCTGGAGCCACGATAAATCAATAAGTACCGATTCTAACGGACTGAATGAGGGTTAGTAATAGTCGAGTTGAATAATCAACATTTATTTTAATTAAACTTATGAGTACAAAACAAATTATAGAGAATTAGAGACATATAAGATTAAGGGAATTGTCTTACATTAGGTGCATTACGACGTGTTGTGGCAGTCACTAGAGTTATTCCACTCGTGTTGTCGTAGACAGGAGGTTTCCATTCAGCAAGCACTAAATATAGTTACAAGCAAAAAAATAAACAAATAAGTAAAGCTAAAACACACCCACATGTACAAATAAACGTATATAATACAAGAACCATTTATTTATTGTAGGATGCGAGCCAAAGAATTTTAAAATGATTTTTTTTTGTTAAAAAAACGGTTCTGTTCAACTATAAATACAAGCACAAGAGCTTCATGGGCATTCCAGAAATGAACTCCGTGATGATTTTTGGCACGAGCTTCATGACTTAGCTGGCTTAGGAGGAGACCAATGGATTATTGGAGGGGATTTGAATATGACTAACTGGTCTTGGGAGAAGTCTCATGACCTGTGAGATCCCACATTGGTTGGGGAGGAGAACGAAACACCCTTTATAAGGGTGTGGAAACCTCCCCCTAGCAGACACGTTTTAGAGCCTTGAGGGGAAGCCCAAAGAGGACAATATTTGCTAGCAGTGTGCTTGGGCCGTTACAAATGGTACCAGAGCCAGACACCGGGCGATGTGCCAGCGAGGAGGCTGTTCCCCGAAGGGGGTAGACACAAGGCGGTGTGCCAATAAGGACGCTGGGCCCCGAAGGGAGGTGGATTGTGAGATCCCACATTGGTTGGGGAGGAGAACGTAACACCCTTCATAAAGGTGTGGAAACCTCCCCCTAGTAAACACGTTTTAAAGCCCGGAGGGAAAGCCCAAAGAGGACAATATCTGCTAGTAGTGTGCTTGGGCCGTTACATGACCACTCCACCACCAGAAGCATGTACACCTTCAATTAATGGATTCCTGACTAACAACTTTTAGATGTCCATTTAGCAGAATGGTTCTTATACCTGGTCTAGTTTTGGGGATGAACAATATATTTCGTGATTGGACAGATTCTTATTAACAAATGACTAACTCAATAAATTTGAAGAAGCCAAACAAAGAGCTTTCTAGAATAACATCTGTGCCCGTTCATCAAATTTGAGCGTTCCATTTTCGAGTCATTTTCCATAGGTGTACCAATGACACTATTTTTCCTTTTTGAAAGGAGGGTCAAGTCATCGTTAAGAAAAGTTGTTTTCTTGTTTTAGTTTCTTACTAAATTTACTAAAGATTGTACTAAGAGTAAGTGCTTCGGGGATAGAGAGATTTTGGATTCTTCTTTTGGATTCTATTTTAACTGTTGACTTCTTATGAATCCAAGCTTAATCATGTTCTTTTAAAATACGAAAACAGCTAAGGCCAACATAAAGTTTTATGCATAATTATTCCATCTAATATAACCTGAAAGAACATAAAAGAAATCTTAACAGCAAGCTACTAAAGCAAGAATTTGCACTACCAATTAAGGTACATCCGTAGAGATTGAATTCGGGACTCATTCCAGAAGTGACCTAAAGAGGATAAAAACAAGTAAATAAAGATAAACTTTTCAAAATTCAACCAAAAGTAAAAGAAGAATAGCACAACTCCTAACTCTTTAATCTGACTTGTAAGTAAATATTAAACAAATGTACTGTGGATGTTAGAATCCCTAGTGGAACAATCATTCAGTTCATGAAGATCCTTATGAAATTCATTGATAAGCCACATTAGTTTAAACATTAAAAGAAAGATTATTTCAATCGTTATTTTGAAAATAAATAGCCAACTGGGAATAAAATATAAAAACAGCTTTCTACAGAAATAATTCACAGAAAAGGTTAGCAAAGTAAGTGAGCCAGAGGTACTTTAAAATTACACAACCTTTTTCCCACGTGTTAAAGATAATCGGATGTGTGCATTATCGAACATTCCATTCCGAATGAGTGTTCCAAAAATGGCACCCTTTACCTACATTTGCATAAAAAAATTTACAAGGATAAACAATGCATCCTCTTTTAAGACTTAAGGAAAGAGTGTAAGAGCACCTTCCTCCCTGCATTAGATAACCCAAGAGCCAAAACCATAGAGGTTGCAAGAAGACAACATACTATACATATTGATGTTCAGTTTAATGGATAGAAACAAAGTTGACTCTTTTGATGCGTACCTCGTCTCTAGTAGGAACATTCTGGAAAGCCAAAGCTTTTGACGAATCAAATAACCTACAGGAGAATTTTTTTTTTTCTTCAAATGTCATGGTGCAGGTAATATTAGCCATCTAGCTTGAGCTCCTTTTTCCACTAACCTATCCAAATGTTCATCAAGCTTAAATATTTTTCCTCGATAAACTCTAAGTCCCTCCCAGACTGAGTCTCCGCCTTGGACAACAGAGTCGAACACAGAAACCTTACAACAATTGGAAGTCAAGAATGAGAATATTAGAAAATGCAGAATTTAAAGAAAGTAGTATTTTAACTGCATGTATTTATAGTACCTTCGCGCTGTCACGAGGTAAGATCTCATCCCCCACCCATGCAAGCAGCTTCTCATTCGCAGGAACTGGAAGATCAGGAGTAGGCAAGGGAGACATGAGGAGAAGTGATTTCTGCTTTACATGGCGCCTAAGAAAGTTGTAGAGCGGTGCGGTTTGCTCAAGTAAATCATATAGAGTAAATGGGAATGGCTGATGCAGATAGAAAATTCAAGACACAACCTCATTAGTTTGATGAACAGAAAAGACCGTTTGGGTATTCATCAAGAGAGTACATGTCGGCAAGGAGATAAGTGTTTGGTACTAAATACAAATCAAAGAAGTAAAGAATCACTACACAAATAGTATCACCCTATCATGTTATGTTGTAAAAATAGTGAACTCATTTTACTATTAGCAACATATCATTAATTTTAATGGTTAAGAGTTAAGTATCAAGAACAAAAATACGAAAAGAGATATGAAAGTTTCAACCAAAATGCAACTCCTAGAAAGGTGTAGAGAAAAGACATACCAAAGGATATTTCCTTGCTGACTCGAAACCTGTACTTTTATGTACAGTTTTATACCACCATGGAGCCCATACACCATCTATTGCTTTGGGACAAGCTTCCCATCTGAAAATGATTGTTGGTTATTATGATAAGCTTATCGATATCTGCAATAAACAGGTTGAGAAAACTTTGACTAACTATTTTGAATATCAAAAGCCAACTATAGCCAAGAGATGGAGAGAGAGACAGATGCATTATATGTTGGCTCTTGTAATTAAACAGATTATATATCTACAGTCCAAGCCAATAGTGGAACTGCCTCCAGAAGACAACTTTTAGGATGTACAATAGGCTCCGACACAATTACTAGTTTCACAACTTCAAAGAAAATTACAATTTCAATTTTCATCGAGTTTTGATCGCAAATAAAAAGGTAATATATGAAATTATTTAACATTTTAAAGGAAGAAGAGCTCCATACTTCAGCATTTTTTGTTCAAAAGGAATATCGAGGTCTTCACAAAGACCACGTAAAGTTGCCTGTGGACCAATAAAACAAAGAAGATAAAATGTTACCAACCAATATGATGAATCGCGTTAATCTAAATTAAAAAGACTAAACAACTGAGAGTAAATGATTATGCAATATAGAGGTCTAAAATTATTAAGTCCTCTGACATTGTCATTTCCAGAGAACATTCATTAAACATGTAGAGTCTTAATGATTGAAGTGAAGTCTCCACAAGGATTAAGAACCAAAATGAATGTGTTATATCATTCACGATATCAATTTGAATTTGAATAAAGTGGCTGATGCATAAACTAAAACATGAAAATTTATGCATTATATCATAATCATGTCTCTAGTGCAAGAAAAGATGCGGTAAATCAGAATGAAGTAGAACCTCAGGATCCTTTTGAAGCTCAGCTGCGTCGATGATAGGAGGGGGTCTTCCCAACTCTTTGAGCTCGTTATAAACAGATACCAATTCTGAGAAGCCCAATTCAGAAAAGGTTGCAGGTATGACCTTATCATAGGATGGCTGAGACAAGTTCATTGATTGTCAAGGGTAAATAAAGAATGAGCTGGCCATCGACGAAACTTGTACTGTTCATGGAACAAACAACTCAAGAATACAACACATATGCATGGTTCTTAGACTCCACAACTACAAACAAAAAATGAACTTAAAAGCTATGAACATATTCCTTTGTCATAAGAAGTACACCCTTGATTAGTAACAAGGAAGAAATAGGAAATTTTCCAAAATTTGTATTCAAGTGATTTATTTTTCAAAGATTAGCTTAATTCATATGAGAGGTAACAATATTAGGAGGTTAATACCACTACATGACTATTCAATCTTTCGTAACCTTGTCGAATGACAACATAAAGGTAAAGAGAAATAAATTCCCAAGTATCTTACCAAGATATCAAGTGGATTTCTTATCAATATGAAGTGCCTTCCTTTCTTCATCAAATCACTTGCCAAACCAGGTACTTTTTGTTTTGCTATGTGCTGTTTGGATATCAAATGGAAAAAATAATCATAAAACTAGAGAATGATGTGCAATAGGTTAACAAGCATCAGTTTCCTTTACATTTTCCTTTTTTTTTTTCTTTTGATTATCCTCGTGCACGTGAAGATGAACTATACACAATGATCAAAGCTGATGCATTCTAGTTGAATACTAATTTCTTTACTCCTCATATAAGCATTGATGAACGGTCCATCAGCTTTGAAGTGAAGATCTCGATATCAAATAGAGAAAGAGCAGGAAAATGCAGCGTCTTTAAAGTTCAAAATATGCATTGTCCATTTACGCTCTCTCATCCATACATCATGCATGGATTATACATTTTAATATTTTATAATATATTCTAAGAATCTATGATAAGCAATTCGTCATCCTGGCAACGGTCCTTTCAAAAGTTTTCAGTATCTTATTAATTGAAAAGCATACAGTCAATCCATCCAGAGGACGTACATGTACATCAAGGAACACAATTCAATAGGGAATACAATTAGATATATGAAAAGTGAAGAAAATTTGCATTACCTTGCAAAATCGGTACTTCTTTTCTCCTGGTGCAAAAATGATGTCCTTTATGACCTTATTTCCATCAGGTTCCTATAGCAAGCATGTAAAAAAAAAGGCAATGAGAGCATCCGGGAACTTTTCTGTTATTATTCCAAATGATAATAATGTAATAACCACCCATACATGGTCAATTTTCCTTTATACTTTTCAAGGATGGTGCAAGGGTACCCTAGGGAGAAGATCAGTTGATATTGGCTACTTGAAACAATATGTGTGCATCCAATGCCATCTCTCCAACATAAAACTTGTGCTTTCTTCTTTCTTTCTTTTTTTTTTTTTTATCATTTTTTTCTTCTTTAGTTTCTGTCGACCTCCCCATTAATTGTGCAATACAACGACCTATCCTACGACATTCGACATCTAAAAGAAGTAGAATATTTAACAGAAAAGTACTAAGGTAGTCCTCATAATTTGAACCAACAGCCTTAAAAGGCATCTAGATATAAAGCTTCATACTTCTCCTGCCAAACCATGGTGGTTAAAATTGGCACTTTCTCGCTCCAAAATGACGAACAAAGTTTTAGTGTTGGTCATGGAAAGTTGTTCCTGGATACAAACATACCACTCCCTACATTCGGAGTTTCAAACAAATGGCACAGACTCAAAGTTCAAACAATTGAAGATGCTATGCTGAAAAACAAACCATTTTGGATAGTAGCTCCTCACGGTATGGCCTATCATAACCTGTCAACCGAAGGAAATTCGCATAGAGTGGTTCGTCTAGCACTTCCATGTCATCTCTCTGAGGACAAAAACAGAGCAAATAGAATTGAGGATGAGCAAGAAACAAGTTCTCATTGAAAATTATGCACCCAAAAAAAAAACATTCCATGTTATATAGTGGTTGCGTCTGATCTTCCCCGTACTTAACAGCACAAAGAGTATCAAATGGCATTACGTCCTCAAAGTACATTAGCTCCCAAATACATTTCAAATCAGCAACTCATAATGAATGACAATTGTAGCCATAAAATCTACTTTCAATTAGTTCAAGTGATTTATCCAGATATATAGCTCTGCTGCCAAAGATTGAAGAAGAAGATAGTTATAACATATTACTTTAACAATGCAGACAGCATTAAAAGAGCAAAAAGAAACAACAGAGCCCAAAAAAGTTTGTCCTCCAAATCTTATACCGGATGTTAAAAGCAATATTGATCTAAAAAAACAAGTTGAACCATGACTTTCGACTCGATGAATTTCCAAAATAATGCAAAACCAGTCCCAAGCAGAAGCAACTATGTACACAAAAGCAGAGAAAAACCATTAAAATATCACCTATATAAACAAGTGACCGCCATGGGAGCAGAGAAAAACTATAGTTATTGAAACCCATTATACAAATACCATTACTAATGCAACCAAAAGATTACAAAAGCCAACACATAAAAACCAAAATACTCTAGTTGTTTTCATCCCATTTCCTTTCCATCTAATCAGCAACAAAACAGAGTAAGCAAGCAATGGAGTGTTAGTTAGAGAGTGAGAATCCCACCTTGGTTAGGGAGGAGAATGAAACACCCTTTATAAGGGTGTGGAAACCTTTCCCTATCTGCTAGCGGTGGGCAGGACCGTTATAGAGAGTGACTAAGTGACTCAAAACGTAAATCATTTAACACAGAAGGACCATAATGGGAGAAGAGAAAAGCGGTAATTCTAGAAATCCATTCGAGAAAAATCATTATCATCCATGCAACCAAAACCAATAAAATGCCACCAACACAAATTTTACAACTCTAAACTCTACCGCTCTTATCTTCCCCTCTTGCGTCCAATAGGATTTGAACCTATACCACGTCAGATAGAGAACAAAAGAGAAAATCAAGACGAAAATCAGTGAGTCACAGACAATTGACAACAATGGGTGAAGAGAAAAGCTAGAATTCATGAAACCCATTAAAGAAAGAACATTACTCATACAACCAAAGCAATGCAACAGCCACCAACGCATAAAATTTCACTACACTACACTCTCCAGCTGTTTTCTTGCCCTTTTCCTCCCTATTTTCTCAGCAACCAAACAGAGTAAGCAAGAAATGGAATGTCAGATAGAGAAATACAGAGAAAATCAAGAAGTAAATCAGTGAGTCACAAACAATTGACAACAATAGGTGAAGAGAAAAGCTAGAATTCATGAAACCCATTAAAGAAAAAACATCACTCATGCAACCAAAGCAATGCAACAGCCACCAACACTACACTCTCCAGCCCTTTTCTTACTCTTTTCCTCCCTATTTTCTCAGCAACCAAACAGAGTAATCAGGAATGCCTAGCTAGAGATGCGCCAAGAAAACTCAAATAGTACCTGGGCAAAAGAGTACATCAGGCTAGTGCTGAGCGACCTCGGAGTAGACCATAAGTGAATCACCTCCACCTCCCCCATCGCAAGCCACAGAGCTCAAGAATCAAAATGCGCTGAAACTAAGCTAACAGACCCTCACGCGGATGAAATGCAAGATCACAAAACCAGGAGAAAAGTTCGATTTCTTGAAAAAGAGAGATTAAATGCGTACACGAAATGGGTATTTTACCTGTTTGATTTTCTCTTAAAAGTACAAGAATCCAAGCGATTTCTGCAGTGTCTTATTCTGAATTGATCAGTTGTGCTCCACTCAATTGATCCTCGACATTTCAAAGAATCAGTTGGTAAGATAAAGAGAAACCCATCAAAGCTGAAAAGACAAGCAAATCTACACGAACACCACGTAAGGCAATGCAAGAACAGCAATGAAATCACTGGCAAATCATTTCTCTAAAGTATGCACCTCACTTTATTCTCAAGAAATCCCGTTATTTGCTTTTTTTGTTTTTTCCTTCCACGCGAGCATCGTGGATGAGGGTCTAATTAATATATTAAAAGTCTACTCTTATTAATGGGCTTTTGGCCCAAACTTTACCCCAACTTCACCTCCGACTCCGTCAAAGTTTGGTCTAATCTTTAAATTTTACTGATTAGATTACCTTTATAATAGTGACTTTGTCCAATCAACTTATAATTAAAGTCAATTTAATTATATTTTATATATTTTAAAATTAAACTTTTAAATAAATTTATAATTTATATATCATTGCTTTTAAGTTAGTAAAAAATTTGAAAAATGTTTAAAAAGTAATAAAATGGTTTTTTTTAATATATAAATAAAATTTTATAATATAAAAAAAATATCAAAAAATAAATAGATAACATAAATTCTATAAATTTAATTAAATAATTAATACTCATGAGCTAACCAAGTCTAGCCCAAGTTCGATCCAACCCCGATCTAGGCTCAAAATTATTTAAAATAGTCTTGACTATCAAATGTCAAGTCACCCGTTCTAGGCTCAAACATATTTTAACCCACTCGGCTTGGGTTTGCGGGTTTTTTTTTCTTTTTCAATTAAGGCATTCTTTCATCTTTATTTTGCCAACTTACCCTTTATAAATTAAAGTTTTTTCGAGACAAAGTAAAAAATTTACGATTAGCCTTTAGAATTATATGTAAACAATAAAGCAGAATATTGAACACTTACAACTATCAGTAAACTTTAATCATGGAACTAAATCAATCTGCAAAGTTCAAACTATAATTCCCACTATTGCTTCTTTTACAATAATCATTTAGAGCAAAGTTTAATGCATTTAACAAAGAAAGCTACTTGAATTTCAGAGTAAACAATCTAATACTTGATCTATTGTAAGAGTGCATGTAAGGTAGCAAGTTCATGGGTTTTAGTTCATCAGTTACATCACATATACTCAGATTAGACTGTTCTACTATACCCATAAAATGATTAAACGTGTCGATATTGCGAATTACGGAAGCAATATATGCCACCGGGCGTTCGCTTCTACAAGCTTTGTGTCCATGGCTTCCATCATCTACATCGTTTCTGTGATTTGCATCATCGACATGTTCAGTCCCCGGAAAAGAGTGTGTGGAACTATGAATTTGCTTTGGGCGCAGAAGAATGGAAAGGACATGAACAAGGTGCGGGAGACAAATGGGATCGTATATTACATCTGCGCCTAACCTACATGACAAGGATCGGAGAACATTTCATTTCTAAGCAGAAGAGTCATTGTCGATGTACGTTGTAATGTTAAAGGAGAGTTACTTAACCGATGACCAAATATACGACATTTTGTACAAAAAGAAAGGTACATCAAATCGTAAAGTAGAAACTCACACAATATCTGGTGCAAAAGCTTGGAGTTCACTTTCTGATGCTGATTCCCACGGCAGATGAATGCATTCCACCTGAGATTCATATTGTTCTCATTATAAACTGATACATGAAAGTCTCACACACTCTAACAGATTTTATAATAAGTTTGTAACGGACCATATCCACAGATAGTAGATATTGTCTGATTTAGCCCGTTACGTATCACCGTCAGTCTTGCGGTTTTAAAATGCATCTATTAGGGAGAAGTTTTCACACCCTTATAAGGAATGTTTTGTTCTCCTCTTTAACCAATGTGGGATCTCACAATCCACTCCCTTGGGAGCCCAACGTCCTCACTGGCACACCGCCCGGTGTCTGGCTCTAATGCCATTTATAATAGCTCATGCCCACCGCTAGTAGATATTGTCTGTTTTGGCCCATTACGTATCGTCGTTAGTCTCACAGTTTTAAAATGCGTCTGTTAGGAAGAGATTTCCACACCCTTATAAGGGATGTTTCGTTCCCCTTTACAACCAATGTAGGATCTCACAATTCACTCCCCCCTTGGGAGCCCACCATCCTCACTGGTACACCACTCGGTGTCTGGCTCTGATACCATTTGTAACAACTCATGTCCACCGCTAGTAGATATTGTCCGCTTTGCCCCGTTACGTATCACCGTCAACCTCACGGTTTTAAAATGCATCTATCAAGGAGAGGTTTCCACACCCTTATAAGGAATGTTTTGATCCCCTCTCCAACCGATGTGTAATCTCACAATCCACCCCTTGGGAGCCCAACATCCTCGTTGGCACATCGCCCGGTGTCTGGCTCTGATACCATTTGAAACAGTTCATACCCACCGTTAGTAGACATTGTCTGTTTTGGCCCGTTACGTATCACAATCAGCCTCACGATTTTAAAACGACTCTATTAGGAAGAGGTCCCCACACCCTTACAAGAAATGTTTCGTTCCCCTCTCCAACCGACATGGGATCTCAATCAAAGGAAGGGAGGAAAAAGCTTAAGAATGGTCTTAAAAGAAGGAAGACGTACAGAAGCGCAATGACTTTCAAACATTTTGCTTCCATTTCAATAGTAAGCATGCAGAGATTAAGGTCTACAGATAGCTAAAAACATGTATAATATTCCTAATAATTGTGCCCTTACAGTTTGAAGATCCTCTTTAGTTCTTTCTGGTGTAGCAGTTGCAGAGCTGAGGCTGCACAACCCATTCAACCTTAAATTAACCTTCATATTTGCTAATGTTGATAGGTCACCATCACTCAACACTATCTGTTTAAAACACAGGGTTGTCAACTTTGTGGTAAAGTTGAAAAGTCCCCATTGATGGGAACAATGCAAGCTTTCAAGGTTTTCCAGCAACTTACCGATGACGTTTTGACACGAGCAAGGCAGATTCCAACCAAACCCACACCCGAACCAACCTGTTTTCATGTAAAACATAGCTAGAAAATTATGGAAATCTTCCAAGGCGTTCGGATCAAAGGTTATGTTTGTGTAACCTAAGTTAAAAAGTCATTAGGTTACATATTCCAAATTATGAAACTAATATTTTATACTCATTAGCTTTAACAATTCATAAACTCTCCTAATCCCAAATTTCATAAGCTCAAACTTACTAAAACTGTGAGCCAAACATCACCTGAGCTTACACAGAATAGCCAGTGTAAACGCGCAGGCTTAGATAATACTCGTCTCTTATTTCTTTTTATTAACAAAAAAAATTAAGTAGATAAAGATGAAAAGGCTTAGATCATCAAAAGGGTATGTTTCTCCTAACAACGTATGATCGGAATAATAAGCAAAATATTTGAGTATAATGACCGACCATCGAGGTATACAATGATTCAGATAGCAAATGTAAGGAGTTTTTGGACTAGATTTAAGGCAGAACTAAATGTACAAATTTACCTCAAAGCATTTTCTTGTTGAGAAAATGTTTGGAAACGAGAGTATCAGTTCCGAAAGGTATAGACTCGAAGGCCAAAGTGAACACCTGTATCATACAAAGACCTACAGACTTGAAACAACTTTGCAAGATTATTTTAACTTAAATACTTACTCTCTTTCTTTTTCTTATTTTTTAAAATAAGAACCACTTTCATTAAGAAGAATGAAAGAACAAAAGCCTCATCAGCAATAAAAGAAAGGGGAAGACCCCGGAATAATAAAGGGTGGAATCTCAATTTTAGGGACTAAAATTAGATTCCACCGACACATTTTGAAAGTTTAGAGACTAAAATAAAATCACCTGAAAGGTTAAGGACTAAAAATGTAGCAGCCCAAGCCCACCGCTAGCAAATATTATATCCTTTTTGGGTTTTCCCTTTCGGGATTCTTATCAAGGTTTTTAAAACACGTTTGCTAGGGAGAGGTTTCCACACCCTTATAAATAATGTTTTGTTATCCTCCCCAACCAACGTGGGATCTCACAAAAAATAAGACTTTAACCAACAATGTACTTTATTTATATAGAGAAAGAACCACTTTCATTAAGAAGAATGAAAGAACAAAATTCCCATCAGCAATAAAAAGAAAATTGGGCAATACCCGAGAACAATAAAGATGGAAATCTGGATACCAGCCACAACAGAGAAGGAATGCATAAAATCCATTATGTTTAGCAGTTAACTTCAAGCGAATGCACATCAATCCAGATGGTAAAACAATGTTCCAAGTATATCGATATATGAACACAACGCTCGAAGAGAAAAACGTAAATCAGATGAACAATAACCAGAAACTCTAAAGATCAAAATCTTCCACAAATTATTATGCTAACACATGATGAACATAAGATAACTTAAACAAAGTTGAGAGTGTGAAGCATTCCCTGTATCACCTGCAAGCATATTGAGAGAGCATTGTAGTGGCACCACAAATTTCCTTAACTTTTGACAACTTGAAGAACCTAAAAGAACCAATTAATTCAATATTTGTAAGCAAGGAAGCAAAACCAAATTATCGACTACTTCAGTCACGAGATAGTACAAAAATGAAGAAAATACTTGCCAGGTGGAAAAAGAAAAGAAACAAATTTGGAGATTGTTGCACTTTCTTTGCCCAGATTCTCATCCTATCAAAAAAGAACTCTTATCATTCAAGAACAGCAAGGAAAATAGCCAAGGGATTCTCATGTGCAAATGAATCAATGAAATAGTTTTTCCTTCTTCAGCAGCTTACCTTCCATGAAACCATGTAATGAGCATACAATTCATAGAACTCATCTAACACTTCAACTTGACTTGATTCAACTTCAGATATCAGCTTCTTCAGAAAATTCTTCAGATATGGTACATGAAAATGGTTGATTTCTTGCTGACAAAAAGTAGGAAACAGAGAAATAAGTAAACTCAAATACCAATCCAGTTCAACAAATGCCAATAACATCTACATTCTGTGTACTCTCCAGGGAACCAACAAAATTTAATTCCTACATGAACTAATAAGCAAGCAGAGAAATTATATTGAATTCAATTAAAAAAATGAAATGGAGATCAAATGGTTTAGAATCTCTACAGCTTTGCTAATGCAATGATCCCAAATGAACCTCTGCACTGTCTCGGTCACTGATCCGCGACCCAATTCCCTAAAAGAGACAAAAAAAACATTATCCACCTCCATTATGAGAAACGCAAATAAACGAATCGAGAAGAAATGTGTAATCCATTCGGGAAATGATATAAAACTCCAATAAAGTGGGCACAGAGATAGAAAGCGCGTTAGTATGAGAGCATTTCAGCTGAAGTTAAAGTGGGGGTATTAGAATGGTACCTGGCCATGCAAAGTAAAGAATCAGCTGGCTCCATGGCAAGGAAAGCAGAGATGAGATGGAGGCTAGGAGGAACAGAGACGTCGATGCCGAGCTCCTCCGCCATGGTTGGTGGTCGGATTGTACAGACAGTGCGAGCCGCAGCGATCAAATCGCAATGGCAACTGGAAAGTGGCGAGAATAGAGAAATGGGCCAAATCCAAACCGCGAGAATATAGTATTGGGCCAAATCCAAGCAAATTCAGGTACGGAAAAGTTTTTTTTTATTAGTTGAACCGGGTTGAACGGAACGGAGCGGGTCGACCCGGTAATTTTTATAATATAATATTCTACCGACCTAATTTTTTAAAATTTAAATTTTAATATTAAAAGATATTTTTCAACCCTTAAAAAAAATCTTCGTTTAAATATTATCATCGTATGTATCATAAAGTACGTGACAATATGAAATTTTGATATATATATATATATATATGCAAACACGTTCATAGGGGGTGGGGTGGGGGACGAGGAATATATTCCCTTTCCCCGACCTCATTTATCTAACAAATTCCATGCAAGATCTCGACCACGTGTGTTAGATTATTTATAATCAATTCAATCAATTTAATTATCAATCCAAACCGTTTTTATTTATTTATTCAATTTTTTATTTAGGTTAGTTTTGAGTGGTTCCCGCATAATTTATTCATTTTTTAATATTAAATTTAAAATATATTTATTTTTAAAACAAATTAGAATAATTCTAGACCTAAAGTAACTCAAACTAAATAAATTGATAACCCAATCCAAACCGTATGGACTGAGTTGGGTTAATCAAATTCCTGTATCACCCAATTTTTTTTATGCTTCTAATTTATTATATTCACCAATCACGTGTTAAATTAAAAATTTATTTTTTTTAGAATAAATATCATAATATTATCTCTAATATAAACTTTATCCAAAACACATTAATATAGTATCCAGCTTAAATTTACACTAATTAGAAAAATAATTTATTTTCATCTTGTAATATTTTTCATCTTAAGATTTTTTTTTTTTTTTTTTTCTCTTCCTTTTTAAGACCTTAAAATTGAAGCAAAACAATTTTCCCATTTATAAAAATGAAAGAAAAAGAAATTGCCCCTTGTAAGGGAATTTTGAACAACCATTTTGCTTGCAAAATGTCCCTTTTTTTTCTCAAAATTTTTTAATGGACCCCTTGAAAATAAATTTTTATTTTTATTTTAATTTAATACCAATAATTTCCAAATAAAATTATTTTTAAAGTACCTATAATTTGTAGTTTAATTTGAATAATTTCAAATATACCTTAGTTAAAAAAAAAAATTAAAATACTCATAAAATTTTTAAATATTATACTCTAATTTTTTTTAAAAAAAATAAAAAATTTAGTGTATGCCCAACGGATAATTTCACTTTAAAAATATCTAATAAATGTATAAAAATTTTAAATTATATAATAAATTTTTAAAATTTTAATTTGTATTTTAGCATACTTCAATTTTTTTAAAATTAATTCGATTATTAAACATAAAATCAAAATTTTTATAAATTATTTAAAAATATTGAATAAATCAAATATCTATTAGATATAAAATTTATAATTTAACCCATTTAAAAAAATTACTTTTCCACGCCATAATGAATTATAGAAGGTAAAGGGACTAAATTGCAAATAAGAAGAAATTTTCAATTTTTTTTTTATTTTTTTGCTCTGCGTTAAAACCGCCATTTTCGATTCAACTTCTCTGCAAATTTTTGGCGATGGATGAAAGTTAAATTTAGCGGAAGAGAAAGCTTTACTTCAATCATTCATATTGCCTTCTCTTGAATTAAACCCTAAGCCTCTTTCTCCGCCAATAAAATCCCGCCGGATTACTGAAATTTTCATCATCGGAACTCTGCTTCTGAATCTGGATCAGCCATGGCGATTTCTTTCACCAAATTCTTCGCCATTCCGCTGATGCTCACAATGTGTTCGACGATTTTCCGCTCTGGAAGTTCCAGTGTTTTTCATTATCCGGCGGTGTTCAATTTCGGCGACTCGAACTCCGATACCGGCGATCTTCTCGCCGGCAAGGGATTCAGCCTCCCCCTGCCTTACGGAGAAACTTACTTCCAGAGCCCCTCGTCTGGAAGGTTCTGCAATGGCCGTCTCATCATTGATTTTCTCAGTAAACTTCTCGACTGTTCATCAATTTTACTATTCCAGTTTCTTTTTCAATCCGTTTTTTCTTCAATGCTTTGAACTTTATCTGTTTTTACTTTTAATTTATTTTTGTAAAAAAAAAAAAAAAAAAAAAAAAAAATCATTTTCGTCATTTTTTAAATAATAATTTATTATCTAAATATTCCCAAATCATTTTCGCCTTAACATTTTAAAATTTTTAATTTTATATTAATAAAAAAATTTATTAAATTAATATAAAAGGTGAGAATTTGATTATACGACTTTCATACCAATAAATATGCTCGTAAATTATTTACCGAACACATTTTTACCTCACCGAACACATTTTAAACCTTTTAGACTAGAAATAAATTTCTAAATACATATATTAAAAAATACCTTAATTTTTTTATTACCGGAAGTGAAAATATGAAAACTTTAAACATTCTACTTCCAAAATAAGAGTATGTATCAATGATTTACTTTAACAACCAAACAGACGCTAATAAATATTAAATATTTAAAATATATCACGGCATTAAAACAATTAGAATATTTACACATATTCTAGAGCGTGAAACAAGTGATTATGAGTACTTAGTTACTTCGATGTGAGATCCCATATCGGTTGGGGAGAAAAATGAATCATCTTTTATAAGGGTGGAGAAGACTCTCCCTAAGAGATATATTTTAAAACTTTGAGGGGAAGCTCGAGAGTGAAAGCTCAAAAGGACAATATTTGCTAGCAATGAGATTGAGTCGTTACATTTGAACGACCGTAATTGTGTTAGGCTTAATTACGAAAATACCCTTAAAATTTTGATTATTTACATTTTTTTAACGGATTTTCTACTTGGGTGTCAGTGGAAGCAATGGGGAAGCCACATTTGAGGGCGTATTTGGAGTCGGTGGGGAGGCCAAGTTTCAGAAAAGGGTGCAATTACGCGGCTGGTGGTTCCACTGTTCTTCCTGCAACTGCTGCATCTGTTAGCCCCTTTGCCTTTGGGGTTCAGCTCAACCAGTTCCTCCATTTCAAAGATAGGGTTCTTCTGCTTCGTGCAAAAGGTATAAAATTTCGATATCATTTTCATTTTGAAAAATATGAAACGTTGATTTTACGAAGAAAACGACGATTTTCATGATTCATGATACCTTATTATTGTGTCTAAAATGTCAAATAGGTCGAACACTCCTTAATGTCTCGTTTGACAATTATTTGACTTTTAAAACTAAACTTATAAACACTACTTTTACTCAATAAAGCATGATTTAATTTTTTTTTTTTTGAATTTTGATTAAAAAAGAATTTACAAAAAAAAAAAAAAAAAAAAA
>NW_019272035.1:1528309-1572350 GCF_002738345.1 Cucurbita maxima | reverse complement strand
GAATTAAAAAAAAAAAAAAAAAAAAAGAAATGGGTATAAAAAATAGAAATGTTATCAAATAGGGTTGTTCGAGAAAAAAAAGAAATAGAAATATTATGAAACACGTCGGTTTGAGCATAATTCGTGTGAGATCCCACATCGGTTAGGGAGGAGAACGAAACATTATTTATAAGAGTGTGAAAACCTCTCCTGATACCATAGATGTGTTTTAAAAACGTCGAGGAAAAAAAAAAGTCTAAATAGAATAATATCTCGAGAATGTTTAATAATTTTTGTGTTTATGTTTCAGGTAATAAAAAAGTGAACAAGTTGCTACCGGTAGAAAAGTCCTTCAAGAAGGGGGTTTACATGTTTGATATAGGGCAGAATGACCTTACTGCTGCATT
Organism: Cucurbita maxima; assembly: GCF_002738345.1. Taxonomy (NCBI): domain Eukaryota; kingdom Viridiplantae; phylum Streptophyta; class Magnoliopsida; order Cucurbitales; family Cucurbitaceae; genus Cucurbita; species Cucurbita maxima. Next base: position 1,571,964 of record NW_019272035.1, on the reverse strand, counting down.
CTACTCCAAAACTCCTCTGGATCAAGCAATACCCACCATTTTAACTGAGTTTCAGACTGGCCTTCAGGTTCATACTCGATCAATATTACCTTCTTTCTAGTTAACTTTGAATAATTTTTACGTTCGAAAGAGGATTAGATTTGTACCTCCGACAAGCATACACGGCCCTAAATCGTTGAGTTATGTTTAGGTTTGCAAGTGATTGGTTTTAGGGTTTGCTTCTTTTGTCATTGTATTAGTAGGTCATAAGTACTTTTTGAAGATGAAGTTCTCGAGTCTTGACATCTCGAATTTTACCGAAGGGTTTAGGCTTCCATGTTGTATTGGACTGTGCCCTCTTTTAGGGTTTGGTTCTCCTCTGCCATCTCGACTTTGACAACATCTTAAGAAAGGTCTAAAATCATCTTAACTATCGGTTTTGGGGAGTTGTTTAAACTTTTGACATGCTCCTTCATGTGGGATAGTAGAGCTTGTCGAGCTATCTCATGCTCGAAGCTGTCGAATCGTATGACTTTGTCTTTTAATAACTCAACCTTAAACATAAGCTCTTTGACAGTTATTCTATCTAGGTAGCCAGTTGTGAGGTCTTACATTGGTTGGAAAGGGGAACGAATCATTTCTTATAAGGATGTGAAAACCTCTTCCTAGTAGACGCATTTTAAAACCATGAGGCTCAGAACTCTACATAGCAGGCAAAAGCAAACAATATCTACTAGTGGTGGGTTTGGACTGTTACACCAGTTATCGCATCAATCTTATTGGCTTTGGTGCAATCTCATCCCGACGATATTTTTAATATCAAACATTGACAATAACTTCTTGCGAATAGAGCATATGCCTTTTGATCTCAGTCAATCAGTCAACATAAGACTTGCCCGTTTAGTTGTTTACATGTTATTGATTCCACCTCTAGGAGCCAACTCGACTCGAATACCAACTATCATCATCGTATTTCTTTAAAAGTCATGAAGCGATGGTGTGACACTTACTCTTACTTTTAAAAACTCGCTTATTTTTCAGAGACTGTACGAGAACGGGGCAAGACATTTTTGGATCCACAACACAGGTCCTCTAGGGTGCTTGGCTCAGAACATTGCTACTTTTGGCTCTGACCCATCAAAGCTCGATGAATTTGGATGCCTCATTTCACACAACCAAGCTGCAAACCTCTTTAATTCACAGCTCCATGCTCTTTGTAAAACGTTACAAAGCCAATATGTCGATGCCACCGTCACATACGTCGACATCTACGCGATAAAATTCAATCTCGTCGCAAATTATTCCCAACTAGGTCGGCCGATTTAAGATCGATTTGAAATGGCTTATAGTAAAAATGTGTTCACGTCATAACTCAATCACTACTTTTTACAATTGTGGTAGGTTTTGAACAACCTATTATGACTTGCTGTGGCTATGGAGGTCCTCCGCTCAACTACGACAATCGAATTAGCTGTGGGCTAACGAAGACGCTGGACGGGAAGGTGGTCACAGCAAAAGGGTGCAACGATAGCTCAAAGTATGTCAACTGGGATGGAACTCATTACACTGAAGCTGCAAACGAGTATGTTTCATCTCAAATACTCACCGGAAAATATTCTGATCCCCCATTCTCGTTAGATCACAAAAGGCCTTTCTTTCTCAAGTTCTAAATCCTAATTTTTATCTCACATCTTTTATAACACAGTTCGTGTATGTTTATTATGGTAAGAATAACTCAATTGTCGATTCGAAACTATGATCCCGTCATTGTGGTAGCTTCAATGAGGACGGTTATGATAGAAAATATTCAATGATAATTTAAATGACATACTCGACAATACCGCGTTTGTTATTTTTTACAATTGAACTATATTCACTTTGACATATGTCGTGTATGTTAACGTGCTCGACATGATATAAAATTATATTATATGGGTAAAATTTATTATTATTTCATAATAGTGATATAAGAGTTTTTATTTAACATTAACAAATAATTACTTACTAAAATAGAATTGCATCAATTAAAAAAAGTTTAAAATAAATTTTTATGAGAAGAATATAGACTCATTTTATTTGTATATGTTCTTTAATACAAATATTTTATTTTAATAAACTATTATTAATTATTAAATATTAAATAATTATAAAAAATAAATAAAAAGGATTAACTTTGTAAATTAACCCATTTATTTTGTCAAATTTTTATTTTTAATAAAAGTAAAATACTATTCAATTAAAATTTACGATTTAAATAATTAAAAAATTAATTATGAAATTAAATAAAAAAAAATATGTATATATAATTGTATTTATGAAAAAATGTATTTTTTAAAAATCAATTTAAATTTAATTAAATCAATCCAAAGCAGATTCAGGTTACCAAATATTGACGTATTAATTTAGCAAATTTCCACCGAATAAAATTCTCTCAAATTAGAAAAATATTTTATAAATATCCCATATAATATTTTCAAATTAATATTTTTTTTCTTTTACTTCCATTTTAAACTTTTTTAAATTAAAAACAAATTTTCCTTTAAATTCCCACTTTTGCTTAATTGCAAAATAATCCTTTTTTTTTTTTTTTTTTTTTTTTTTTGAAAAGTTTCATTTAACATTTTGTTTAGTTATTGCAAAATGGTCCCTCTTTAATTTAATTTTATTTTTGTCCTTGTTCTTTAACTTTATTTTCAATTTATTTCTTATATTTTATGGGCAATAATTAATTAAAAAAAAAATCAATCTAACGGATATTATTTCTTAGCTTCATTATTTACCAATGACACGTAAGCTCAATGGTCAATTTCAAATTAAGATATAAAAAAGGAATGAAATGAAATTTTATAAGGTAGGATTAAAGAAATCCGACTTTTTTAATCGGGTAAATACGACATTAATTATAATTTTAAAAGTCAATGGTTAGTTTTATAATTAATCTCGAGTCGGTAGGAGATTCAAAAAATTGATGACCCGAAAACTCGATCAACTCAACCTAACTCGTATAGTTTGAGTTGAATTATGACCTTATTGAGACGAGGTCAAATTCAAATAAATAAAAAATTTATAAGTTCGGGATTGGTTTTTAAGTTTCTCTAGACTAACAGAACCAATTTGAATTTGTTGTCAATTTAAAAAAAATACATTTTTGTTTATCATATAATTATATATACATCTATTTATTTTATTTTATTTCGTAAATCTAAAAACATAATTTTAAATAACAACTTGAAAATTGGTAAGTTGTAAGGATCTAGATCCACTTCTAGTAGATATTGTCTTTTTTGGACTTTACCTTTCGTGATTCCCCTCAAGGCTTTAAAACGCGTCTACTAGGGGAAGGTTTGCCCAACCCATGAACACCCCTATTCGGTGTTATGACAAATATTTTTATTGGTTCTCACATGGTTCGATGGATGGTGTCACCTTGTTCTAGACATAGGGTCACAACCCTACTAACCACAATCTAATCTCTTGTTAGTAGAGTTGTGACGTTTTCCCTTGTTTAAATTAATCATTGACTTTTTCGAAGACAGTGACAAACATCTTAAAAATTAAAAATAAATAAATAAATAAAAAGCCGTGAAACAAAAATAAAAAGATTAAATTATTAAAAAAAAAAAAGTTTATCCAAATACCAATAAATGTAAATCTAATTTTCGGTAAATTATTACAAAAATAAAAGGTGAAAAATTAATTTTTAATCCAATTAAATTAATTTTGGTACCTTAAAACAGCCATTTTCCATTCAAAAAAATATTGGGAGTTAGTGTGTGAATTGAGGCTCTAAGAGAAAGCTTAGCTTCAACCTTTCATATTGCCTTCCCTTGAATTAAACCCTAACGTTCTTTCTCCGCCGATATAATAATCCCACCGGAATAACGATCTTTCATCATCGGGAAACTGAAATCCTTTCTGAACAATCGGCCATGGCGATTTCTCTAACAAAATCCTTTGCGATTCCTCTGTTGCTCGCAATGTGTTCGACGATTTTCCGGATCGGAAGTTCGGCTGTATTCGATTATCCGGCAGTGTTCAACTTCGGCGATTCAAACTCCGACACCGGCGATCTCGTCGCCGGCAAGGGATTTAGCCTGAGTTTGCCTTACGGACAAAATTACTTCAAAACTCCTTCGACTGGAAGGTTCTGCAATGGCCGCCTCATCGTTGATTTTCTCAGTAAATTTTCTTCCACTCCATACTCTTCCCTTTTATAATTCCAGTTTCATCATATATTTCTTTTACTATCTTTATTAAATATTAAACTCAATCTAAATTTAAATCATTTTTTAGTCGGGTAGAAACCTCTCATAGTAAACCTATTTTAAAATCACGAAACTAACCATACTTAAAGGTCAAAACAAATAATATCTACTGATTGTGGGCTTAGAGCGGTTGTAAATAGTATCAAAATAAGACACCGGACGATGTGCTAGCGAGTACGTTGGCCTCCAAGGAGAGTAGATTATAAGATCTCACATCGATTGAATAGGAGAACTAAACATTCATTACAAGAGTATAGAAATTTCTTCATAATAGACGCATTTAAAAACCTCTACTAGCGGTGACTTTGGACTCTTACATATAAAGTGTTGTAACATAGATGATGAAAACCCAATTTCAATATATAATTTTAAAACTTAAAATTTTATTTTAAAGATTCGTTGGAAAAGAATTTTTTTTTCTAAGTTCTAAAAAAATTAAAATATCGATAGATTGAGAACTTAGTCGTGCCAATAGATGGGTAAATTCTCAAATATTGAACAAAGAACTCTAAAAGAAAATGAGTAAGCCTCCTCAAAGGTACTAAAAAATGACTAAGACTCCAAAGAAGTCGAGTCTCGATTAAGGGGCGGCGCACTTTGTTCGAGGGGAAGTGTTGGATGATGAAAGTTCCACATCGGCTAATTTAGAGAATGGTCGTGAGTTTATAAGTGAGGAATACTAACTTCATCGAGACGAACACGACTCTTCACAATGGTATGATATTGTCCACTTTGAGCTTAAGCTCTCATTGTTTTGCTTTGGACTTTCCCAAAAGGTCTCAAATCAATGGAGAGAGTATTATTTGTGTATGTCCATGATTGAGACGTAAATAAATGTTAGGAATCATGACTCTTGTGATATTGTCTACTTTGAGCATAATCTCTCATTGCTTTGCTTTGGGGTTCTCCAAAACACCTCAAATCCAGATGTATTTATTTTCTTATAAATTCATGATCATTCCCTAGATTAGCGGTAATCACTCCCAACAATCAACCATACACACTATTTTTATCTATATCTCAATGGTAATTGTTGGATGATGAAAGTCCCAAATCGGCTAATTTAGGGAATAATCATGAGTTTATAAGTAAGGAATACTAACCTGAGGCCTTTTGGGAAGCCCAAGCAAAGCCATGAGAGCTCATGCTCAAAGTGGACAATATCATATCATTGTGAAGAGTCGTGTTCGTCTAACCGTAATGACTTTTTAATGGCCCGCACGCTAAGCTTTGGATTTTGTTGGCGATGTGTTTTTGGTGCAGTGGATGCGATGGATATGCCTTATTTGAATCCGTATCTGGATTCGGTTGGCGCGCCAAGTTTTCGGAAGGGGTGCAATTATGCAGCGGCAGGGTCCACTATTCTTCCGGCAGCCGCTACGGCTGTCTCCCCTTTTTCCCTTGGGGTTCAGTTGAATCAGTTTCTCCATTTCAAAGCGAGAGTTCTTGAGCTCCGAGCTGCCAAAGGTAATTTTTTCAGTTAGGTTGAGTTGGTTCGATCTATTTAGATCATTTATTTAATTTTAAGATATTAATTCGTATCGTATTTATTTATTTAAATATTTAATTAAAATTAACCCAATTCGATCATAAAGTTTTTGGGTTGTGTTAAGTTGGGTTATTCCCGCTATATATTCACATTTTTGTTTTTAATAAAAATAAAATGTTAGTTTATAAAATATATATTTATTTATTTTCAAATATTTGATTAGGTTCAATCCAGCCCAACTATGAAATTTTGGATTAGGTTGGTTTGAGTTGTTCCAGCTATTTATTTAATTTTTTTTAATAAAAATAAAATGGTAGTTAGTAAAATATCAATATATTTAGAGATTTAATTTTGTTTCAAGTGGTTTGAATTATTTATTTAAATTTAATTTTTTAATAAAAATAAAATGTTAGTTCCTAAAATATTTATTTATTTATTATCGACCATTTAATTAAGATTAACAACTCAATTTTAATATATATTTAAAAAATTACCTTTCATACGGTTCAAAAATTATTTTCGAGAGTAGTCGTAGAATAAATAATAAAAAATAATTATAAATTAAATAAAATTCATAATAAAATAAATACACGTATACATTTAGTTTAATTCAATTGAACCTAATCAAATTTAAATAAGTTCATAGGCCAATTCAACCGGAACGAATTGATTTTGAACGATTGAAATTTTCGAGTTATCGAGTTTTACGAACATCCCGAAATGGTTTGTGTTGCTTTGTTTAGGTGGTAAGAAGCTTGATAAATACCTACCAGATGAAGATTACTTCCAAAAGGGGCTATACATGTTTGATATTGGTCAAAATGATCTTGCTGGTTCGTTTTACTCCAAAACCCTCGACCAAATTCTTGCCTCGATACCATCCATTTTAGCCGAGTTTGAGAACGAAATTCAGGTTAGACCAATGGTTTCTTCCTATAGTTAGTTTTGGCTAAAAACCGTTAATACTTGTTTCAAAAATACTATCCATCGTTCAAAAGTATTTAAAAAATATCTTTAAACATTTTTTTAAATATTCTTACTATTGCTATACGGACTGAGCACAGCGTTTAAAAAATACTAATGAACTATCAAATGTAGCATTAATACTGTTGACCATTTTTCAATATCTTATGGATCATCTCTCTGTCTCATTTTCTTTCTCGGGTCTACTTTAACCGAGTGAGGGTAAAAAATTTTTTAACTTTTTTTTTTAAAAAAAATTAAAAATATTAATGCTCCTCTTGAAAATTTATAGTTATTTTTAATACATGATACTATCGGTTCTGTTCGTATACTAAAGATACGAATAAAAAAGTTGAAAGGGTATAAATGTAATTTTGAAAGTTGAAAACACTTTTGAAAATTCAATAATATAAACGAAATATTAACGATTTTCATCAAAAACTAGCGTTTTTTAAACTTTTGAAAGTTTAAGAGTATTTTTTAAGTTGCTTGTTGTTACTCGTTCCTTCGCTATGCCTATTTTTCAGCAACTGTACAATGAAGGGGCCAGGAATTTCTGGATACACAACACAGGTCCCCTAGGATGCTTAGCTCAGAACGTTGCTAAATTTGGAACCGACCCATCAAAGCTCGATGAATTTGGATGCGTCACTTCACACAACCAAGCTGCCAAGCTCTTCAATCTACAGCTTCATGCTCTCTGTAAGAAACTGCAGGGCCAATACACCGATGGCACGGTCACATACGTCGATATCTACTCGATAAAGTCGAATCTCATCGCCAATTATTCACGGCTCGGTCGGCCATCTTGCTTCTACTTCTGTTCATATAGTCTTGGTTAATCTTGTAAAATCTTGATGACTTGCAGCATTGTTGTATGGCAGGGTTCGAACAACCTATCATGGCTTGCTGTGGCTATGGAGGTCCACCTCTGAACTACGATCGGGATATCGGCTGTGGACAGACGAAGACGTTAAATGGGACGACGGTCACGGGAAAAGGGTGCGACAATAGCTCGAAGTATATCAATTGGGATGGAATTCATTACTCAGAAGCAGCGAATCAGTTTGTGTCGTCGCAAATACTCACCGGAAAATATTCCGATCCGCCCTTAGACAACAAATTGGCTTTACCTCTAGAGCTCTAGTGGCCTTGCATTCATTACACAACTAAGATCTGATAATGGCTATGAACAATGGATCTTATGTTTAGACATGGAATCAAACAATTCATTAATAAAAAAATAGTGAGGCTTTTAAATATTTTAAAAAATATTGTGAGATCCTATGTCGGTTGGATAGAAAAATGAAACATTCCTTATAAGAGTGTGAAAACCTCTCTCTACTAGACGTGTTTTAAAACCTTGAGACTGCTAGTGATACGTAGCGAACCAAAGCAGACAATATCTGTGTGATGTCCCACATTAGTTGGGGAGAACAAAATACACCTTGTAAGGGTGTAGAAACCTTCCCCTACTAGACACGTTTTAAAAACTTAGAAGGGAAGCCCAAAAGAGAAAGCCCAAAGAAGACAATATTTGCTAGAAATGGGCTTGGGTCGTTACAATCTGCTAGCGGTAGACTTGAATTGTTACAAATGATATCAGAGTCAGACACATGACGACGGTGGGCTTGGGCCGTTACAATCTATTAGCGGTAGACTTGAACTGTTACAAATGATATTGAGTCAGACACAGGACGGTGTGCCAAAGAGAACGCTGGGTCCCCAAAGGGGATGGATTGTAAGATCCCACATTGGTTGGAAAGGAGAACGAAATATGAAAACCTCAGCGATACGTAACTGGCCAAAACGGACAATATCTGCTAGCGATGGGCTTAAATTGTTACAAATGGTATCAAAGTTAGACACTGGACAATGTGCAGCGATACGTAACTGGCTAAAGCGGACAATATCTGATAGCGGTGGGCTTAGATTGTTACAAATGGTATCAGAATCAGACACTGGACAGTGTGCCAACAAGGGCGCTGGACCCCAAGGGGGTGGATTGGAGAGGGAAATGAAGCATTTCTTATAAGGGTGTGGAAACCTCTCCCTAGTAGACATGTTTTAAAGCCACAAGGCTGATAGCGATATATAATAGGTCAAAACAGACAATATCCATTAGCGGTGAGCTTAGACTATTACATAAATAGAGAATTTCACGAAAATGAGGTTTAAAACTAGAGGCGTGGACAAAGACAAGGAAAGCTTCCCGATCTCCACTCTCCATCCCGTGGACATATCTATATACCTTATCAAAAGAGAAAACGAGTTCAAGTTTGTCAACAATCATATAAGAACAAAGGGTACCACATTAATGAAGCACCACTCATCACTCAGCATACCCATTTCAAAGTACAATTCTTACAAAAATGTATACACAAATCTAGCTGTCTCTCTGCCAACTGGGGGACTTACCAAAAGCTTCCTCCTGTCCGTTCAAGAGATTGAAGGGTCACTCACAATCAAACAATTCTCACAAATTAAGTTTAAACAATCTGTTTGTACGTTCGTTTAGTAAGAAACCGAGTTTTCATGGAAAGAAATGAACGAAGAAAGTGTTCCAATCCAACCTAATCAGATTAGATCATAGTTACAAAAAGGTCGAGTGATGTTAAAATGAAGTTCATTAAGGCCTAGTGATCGTAAAATAGTTCACTTCATGCTCACCGTAACGAAGATTTTAGGTTCGATTATATTCTCTAGATATTGAACACTACGATCATTTACTTCAGCATATCATGTCAACTCAATCAAGCATGTCGTTAATGGTATTAATTTAGCAGCTAAGTACGAGCATCATCAAGAGTTAAGGAGCATAATTCTTTTTTTTTTTTTTTGAAATTTACGGATTAAATAGGCATAATATTCAAAGTTCACGATATAAATTTATAATTTATTCGAGATTTTATATGATATTCAATTCATGAGAGTAAAGTTTTGGAGAGTACTCACAAGCTAATGAAAATAACTTGATCAACAATTGATTATAGTACGGTTAGGGATATAGCAGCAGAACGGAGTTTTATGCCATCTTCATCCCATTTGGACAATGGTGCGGTTGCTCCGGCAACAAACGCCTACGACAAAGAAGACGCTATGTTAAGACAAATTGGACGAGTTTGTAACAACCCAAGCCCAAGCCCACCGATAGCAGATATTGTCCTCTTTGAGTTTTTCCTTCTTGGCTTCCCCTCAAGGTTTTAAAACGCGTTTTCTAGGAAGAGGTTTCCACACTCTTATAAGGAATGCTTCATTCCTCTCTCCAATCGATGTGGGATCTCACAATCTATCCCCTTTGAAAGCCCAGCATCCTAGCTAGCACACCGCTCGGTGTCATACTATGATACCATTTGTAACCGCCCAAGCCCACCGCTAGCAGATATTGTCCTCTTTGAGCTTTCCCTTTTGGGCTTCCCCTCAAGGTTTTAAAACACATTTTCTAGGGAGAGGTTTCTACACCCTTATAAGGAATGCTTTGTTCATCTATCCAATCGATATGGGATCTCACAATCCACCCCCTTGGGAGCCCAATGTCCTCACTGGAACACCGTTCAGTGTCTAGCTCTAATACCATTTGTAACAGCCCAAACTTACTGCTAGCAGATGTTGTCCTCTTTGAACTTTCCCTTCGAGGCTTCCCTCAAGATTTTAAAACGCGACTTCTAGGGAGAGGTTTCCACACCCTTATAAGGAATGCTTCATTTCCCTCTCCAATCTATGTGGGATCTCACAATCCACCCCCCTTGGGAGCTCAGCGTCCTCGCTAGCACACCGTTCGGTGTCTGGCTCTATTATCATTTGTAACAGCCCAAGTTCACCGTTATCAAATATCATCTTCTTTGGGCTTTCCCTATTGGGCTTCTCGTTAAGGTTTTAAAACGCGTCTTTTAGGGAGAGGATCCACACCCTTTTAAGGAATGCTTCGTTCTCATAGCTAGACAAAATTTTAAAGTTATGTTCGCCATATTCCCATCAATTAATAAGAATTTACTGGCATGAACAATTTAACTTTGAATCAACTCTTATTCATACAAGTTATACCATTTTATAACTTCATCCAAATGTCATAAAGCAAGTCAAATGGCTCAAACTCAGGTCATTCATCAGAGTAAGAATTTTAGTATGTAAGGTAAATTGTATATCACAAACCTGTCCACTATTAACAGTTGCTACTAATGCGACGTGTTCTTCGTTCTTCCCAAACTCGTAGAAGTAATACGTCCTGAATTTAACGAAACAGAGGTAATCAAATGAAAATTCTGAAAGCTTATATAGGCAAAGAAGACTAGATCAAGATTATTATTTCATAGCATTGTTTATATTCTTGTGAGTTAGGATGCACTAACTTCAAAAATTGTCTATCCCTATCATACTTGGTTGCAAAGAAAACTCGTAGAATATAAACCGCAGGTACATGGCTACGATAGCTTGAACTCATTCCATCTAAACCTTAAGACGGTTGTCTAACCCTATCATACTTGGTTGCCAAGAAAACTCGTAAAATATAAATGTGATGTCCCACATTGGTTGGGGAGGAGAACAAACCACCATTTATAAAGGTGTGGAAAACCTTCCCCTAGCAGACGTGTTTTAAAGCCTTGAGAACGAGCCCGAAAAGAAAAGCCCAAAGAGGAAATATCTGCTAGCGGTGGATCTGGGTCGTTACAAATGGTATCAGAGCCATACACCGGACGATGTGTCAGCCTTCTCGCTGTTCCCCGAAGGGGGGTAGACACGAGGCGGTGTGCCAGTAAGGATGCTGGGCCTCAAAGGGGGGTGGATTTGGGGGCGGTTCCACATTGATTGGAGGAAGGAAAGAGTGCCAGCAAGGCCAGCAAGGACGCTGGGCCTCGAAGGAGGGTGGTTGTTATGTCCCACATTGGTTGGGTAGGAGAATAAACCACCATTTATAAGGGTGTGGAAACCTTCCCCTAGTAGACGCGTTTTAAAGCCTTGAGGGCGAGCCCGAAAGGGAAAGCCCAAAGAGGACAATATCTGCTAGCGGTGGATCTGAGTCGTTACAATAAACCTTCGATACGTGGCTACCATAGCTTGAACTCATTCAATCTATCGCTCAATGATGGACTCTTTGGTGTACCGAAACTTCTTACCTATTTTGTGGAACAATCGATCCGCCCTTTAGATAGCTCATGAGCCCTTCGAGAGGCATGCTCTATGGTTAGGTTCCTTCCTTTCTAGAGTTTTGATTTCTAAGGATTTCTATAACTAGCCTTTGCCTCTTCTTCTCAACAACCACAGCCATTTTCGTAATCTCGAGTCTGACTTTCTTTCTACAAGCTCTTTCTAAAGTGGGCTTTTCTTCATTTTGTATTATCCAATTCCATTGTTTCATTGATCTTAATCAAAGCTCGAAAAGATAAAAATAAATCGAACTAGCAAAGGACGCCTTGGTAGCATAATTACCTGAAACCTTCATCGTCCTTAATTTTAAACGTTCGGGCCGAAAATAAAGTTGCACCACCTATCGTTGTCAGAACACCAAAACCAATAGCTAGAATGAGATGTGTAGCCAAATGACCACAAAAAAGTTACTTAGCATATTGAACACAAAATGTGCACCTGGAACAAAGATTTTTGCAGCCTCCCTCAAAGAACCTATATCAGTTATATCTTTCGCCTGTTTTTCGCAAGAAAACGGAAGCTCCTAAAACCGTTATCCATAAAACACGAACATAACTCAATAAGCACGTACGTAGAACTAAAACAGAATCTTTTTATCGAAGTTTGTGACTAGAAACTTCAAAAACCTCTTTGGGAAGCTCAGAGTTAACAGTGAACAAACAATCTTGGGCTTAAAAGCTCCAAAACATGACTTAACAGTTTAAGATTTGATGGGGATTTTCTCTAGGTAGAGCTTCTTAGTACGAAAGAGCCACCGAGCTTAGAAACGGTTTGCTAGATATGAACTATTTAGTAAGAAATTGATGCTCTTTAGAATTACCAAATGAAAACTTCACAGCCATCATTGTGCTACCTCTAGAAAGGTGATCTTAAGTTGATTCGTTGGACGAGTGACAACGCTTAGAACTTCAGAGCTGTGTTAACCAACAAAGCAGAATGAATATAAGCCAAATATATAAAGAAAACAATATGAACGAAGAGAAATATGATTACCCATCAGGAGATCCAAACCGAGCTGCGAATGTTTTCGTTTTTACCTTATCTCCATAAAGAGATAGTCCAGCATTGAAATCCTACAAGCCCCAACACATAACTTAGCGAGCTGCAAATGATAAGCCTTTTACAAGTACAAGAAAAGGCCACAGCTACCGAGCATAAGGGAATAGTTATAAGAATGCCTAAAGGTAGGAGAGGAGTTGAACAAAGATATAGTCTAATTAGTAGCTGTTGTTTCTTTACATGAAGATCACATCAAGCTCTTGTGTGGAATACACCAATAAAATCAAGAAAAAATTCAACTATCCATGTAACCGCCCAAGCCGGGCCGGCAGATATTGTTCTTTTTGGGCTTTCCCTTCGAGCTTCCCCTCGAGATTTTAAAACGCTTATGCTAGGGAGAGGTACCCTTATAAGGAATGTTTCGTTCTCCTCTCCAACTGATGTGAGATCTCACAATCCACCCCCCTGAAGGCCTAGAGTCCTCGCACACCGCCCGGTGCCAAGCCCACCACTAGCAAATATTGTCCTCTTTGGGCTTTCCCTTCGGGTTTCTCCTCAAGGTTTTAAAACGCATATGCTATGGAGAGATTTCCACACCCTTATAAGAAATGCTTCATTCTCCTCTCCAACCGATATGGAATCTCATAATCCACCCCCCTTAGGGACCAACGTCCTCACTGGCACACCACCCGCTACCAAGCCCACCGCTAGCAGATATTGTTCTTTTTGACTTTCCCTTTAGGTTGCCCCTCAAGGTTTTAAAATGCATATGCTAGGGAGAGGTTTCCACACCCTTATAAGGAATACTTCGTTCTCCTCTCCAACCGATGTGGAATCTCACAATCCACCCCTTGGGGACCAACGTCCTCACTGGCATACCGCCTAGTACCAAGCCCACCGCTAGCGGATATTTTCCTCTTTGAACTTTCCCTTCAGGTTTCCCCTAAAGGTTTTACAACGCGTCTACTATGGAAAGGTTTCCACACTATTATAAGAAATGCTTCATTCTCTTCTCCAACCATTTTGGGATCTCACAATCCAAGAACCCCAAAATGGCCAGACCCTGATACTGAACGAAATCTGACTCTGTCTCTCAACCCCACCTAGCAACGCCAATTAATAATTCTAAAGCCTGAAGTTAGAATTCCCCATCAAAACATTAAGGGGTATTCTCAAAGCCTTGAAGCTGGAGCCTTCTGCTTAATGCCATTGACATTAACAGCAACTAAACATGTGTGTTGCCAAACAAATATGAACCATAGATAACATTGACTTATTCATATTGGTGGAAGCAGAGGTAACACACAGAACGCTACGATTAAACAAACAGAAATCAGTGAAGTATTTTGTGCATACCTCAGGCTCGGTGAGGTCTTCAAACTGAGGCGGCACACGAATGGAGAACCCATCACCATAAAACTGAAACCAAGACTTTGTATTTGCAAGGCCAGGAAGGCCTTGTTTCGAAGTAGGCGAAATTTGAGAAGATTGGGCAACTGGGCATTTTGGAATCAATGAAATTAGACAGAGTGAAGCTGATTTGAGGATGAAATGTCTCTTGGAATTGGAATTCAGCGTTGTAGGCTCGTGAAATCCGACGGTGGTCGGGTGGGGGACGGCGGCGGTGGGGTTTTGCTGAAGGTTTGGAGGGTGGAGGCATAAAGAAAGAAGGGCCATAGGGAAATTAGGATAGCTTTCATATCCAATGTAGATAAAGCTGATTTATGTTATTTACAAATTACAACGAGGATGGCTTCATAATACTTTTACACAAAATTGGCATAATCTTTTCGCGTAAGCAACAATCTCATATACAAACTTAGGAGGTCGGGAATGGGTTCTCTCTAGAACCTATAGATGTTGATCTCGAGTAATATTGACATGTACCAAGAAACCCAATTGATGATAAAGTATAATCGAAAGGAAAAGGGGACGTTTTCAAATGCTCATACTTTGTGGTTGTATGAAATAGTCTACTTTTAGGAGATCCTGTGATTCATCTCGCGTTCTATCTACATGCTCGCTTGTCTCGTTTTGATAAGAGATGTCCTAAACTCATTCTCAAGTAGGAATGAGATACTTGGTATGAACATGTTATATTATTTTATATCTTTCTCATTTTTGTCCTCTAGAGCTACGTGTCATAATCACACTTTTTTTAGCAATGGATTTGTCGATGGTGCGATATTCACTCTCAGCACTGAGTGAACCAAGCTAACTTAGGATTGCATCGCCTACGGCCGGACAACGTATGCTTAAGTCTCTGACCCTGTTTCTACGAATAAGATTTTAGAAAATGGGACAGAGAAATTTTTGAAATAGAGTTTGAAAGCAAGATTGAGAGAGAAAGATTGAAAACAATGTTATATGACTACTAGCAAAAGGCAACACAATGATTTAAATAACATATTACTTTTCAAATAAGGAGAATTTGACAATTAGTCGCACCCCTAGAATAGATTTTAAGACGATTTAGGTTATACAAAATCTAGGTGGGAGGAGTTGACGATTGGTCACATCCCTCTATAGTACATTATAGGGCATTTCACGTCTATCAATCGTAAACATGATTCTACCGAAATGTATTGATATATAACGAGCATCAGGAAAGCGATAAAAGTGATATAAGGTAAGAGTTTTGATATATAACAAGCATGTAACTATGGATAACACGCCTTAGACAAATATAACCATGAACATTTTCTAATCCTATCACTTTAATGGCTAAACTTATAGCTAAAATGAAAAAAAGGGGAAGAAATTGATCTTTGAGAAACTAAAGAAGAAAGGGGCAAGAGGACAGATGGCTCTTACATGAACGCTATCCATCCTCAAGAGTACTTGTCCCTACCAAAGAAAATCCCAAACCACTCAATTTCTCATGGAACCAACACACCTTCAACCCCATTTCCCCTCTGCAATCCATGTCTCACCATATCTGAATCTCTTCATCTTCCCATGGAAACCATTCTCTCTCCACACACACTCTCTCCTCTCCTCAACCCCAAACCCTCCTCTCCCAAGAATCTCTTCCCTTATTCCTTCCAACCCAGAAGACATTTTGTTTCTTTCTCTAACCCCATTTCGTTCTCTCTCAAAACCCCCTCTCCCAAGTCACTCCGATCATCTCTCCGATCATCTCTCCCAGTTCCCTCGAATTGGTTCTCCCATCTCCAACATGGGTTGGCGGCGCTAGCAATTTCTTTAGCGCTCAACTTTTCCCCATTGTTGGCCACCCACAATGCTCTGGCGTCTGAATTTGATGTGCTCAATGATGGGCCGCCGAAGGAGTCGCATCTAGTGGACGATGCTGGAGTTCTCAGTAGAGTTACGAAGTCGGATTTGAAGAGGCTGTTGACGGATTTGGAGTTGAGGAAGAATTTTCACATTGATTTTGTCACTGTTAGAAAGCTTACTGTAAGTCCATCAAATTCTTGATAGAGAAACAAATCGTAGAACCCATGAAAAATAATTTGTTTTTTGTTATTATAGGAAGATAATTGTACTTTATTTTAGAGGAAATGTGTTAATAGGCTGATGATTGTTTATGAAGTTTTGAAAATCTTACTGAAGAGTGATTATCAGAAAGTGGGTATCATATTGTGATAGATTGTCGGACATGAAGGCTACCAAAACTTGGAATGTTTAGAGATATCACCTCTAATCTAAGGTCTTGGTTTAATCTCTTTGGGGGAAACTTAGTAATCCTTCTTGTCTCTCAAGGTTGGTTTTGGTTGAGCAGTGCTTATCCAAAGAGTGGTAAGGTGGGCGGTAACGGTTGCAAAATGCAAGAAGTGGACTTGGGAATCTAATATAGTGAGATCCCACGTTGGTTGGAGAGGACAACGAAGCATTTTTTTTAAGAGTGTGGAAATCTCTCCCTAGTAGATGCGTTTTAAAAATCTTAAGGGGAAGCTTGGAAGGGAAAACCCAAAGTGGATATTTTTGCTAGCAGTGGACTTAGCTATTACAAATGGTATCAGAGTCAGACATCGGACGGTGCCTGTGAGGACGCTAGGCCTCCAAAGGGGGTGGATTGTGAGATCCCACATTGGTTGGAGAAGAGAACGAAACATTCTTTATAAGGGTGTGGAAACCTCTCCCTAGCAAATGCATTTTAAAAACCATGAGGGAAAGCTTGAAAGAGAAAGCCCCAAGCGGACAATATTTGGTAGCGGTGGGCTTGAGCTATTACAAATGGTATCAGAGCTAGACATCGGACGGTGTGCTAATGAGGATGCTAGGCTCCCAAAGGGGGTGGATTGTGAGATCCCACATCTGTTAGGGAGGAGAACAAAACATTCTTTATAAGGGTGTGAAAACCTCTCTCTAGCATACGTGTTTTAAAAACTTTGAGGGGAAGCCCGGAAGGGAAAACCTAGAAGGGAAAGCCCAAAGCGGACAATATCTGCTAGCGGCGGGCTTGAGCTATTACAAATGGTATCAGAGTCAGACACCGGCTGGCACCCCCAAAGGGGGTGGATTGTGAGATCCCTCATCGGTTGGGGAGGAGAACGAAACATTCTTTATAAGGGTGTGGAAACCTCTCTCTAGTAGATGCGTTTTAAAAACTTGAGGAGAAGCCGAGAAGAGAAAGCCCAAAGCAGACAATATTTGCTAGCGGCGGACTTGAGCTATTACAAATGGTATCATGGACAGACATTGGGTGGTGTGCCAGCGAGGACGCTAGGCCCTCAAAAGGGGTGGATTGTGAGATCCCACATCGGTTAGAGAGGAGAACAAAACATTGCTTATAAGAGTGTGAAAACCTCTCCTTACCAGACGCTGAAAGGGAAAGCCGCAAAGAGGACAATATCTGCTAGCGGTGGGTTTGAGTCGTTACAAAAATATATGAAGATGCCTAACGAAAAGATATGTATGAACTCTGATATGAATTTATCAACTGCTGGATGCAGAGCAAAGCTGATGCGTTTGAGTATGCTGATCAAGTTTTGGAGCGTTGGTATCCCACTGTGGAAGATGGCAACAACAAAGGTATAGTTGTTCTTGTCACCAGTCAGAAAGAAGGAGCCATTACTGGTGGCCCTGCCTTTATCCAAGCAGTTGGAGAAAACATACTTGATGCCACAGTAACAGAGAACCTCCCAGGTACCACTTCCTCCACTTATGAATGTTATGTCAAATCTGTCATGAACGTTGAACAAATCTCCCACTTAAAGCTGCTAATTTTCATCAGCTTCCTCAGCTAACAATCTCCACTGACCTCTTGCTCAACTTACATTGTAACACATTACAACTAGTAGGTGCCTTAAGTGCATTGGTATCTTATTGTTGAACTTAAAATCGAGTGTGTTTGTGCAATAGCCCAAGCTCACCGCTAGCACATATTGTCCACTTTGGCTCATTACGTATCGCCGTCAGCCTCACAGTTTTAAAACGCGTCTGCTAGGGAGAGGTTTCCACGCCCTTATAAGGAATGTTTCGTTCCCCTCTCCAACTGATATGGGATCTCCCAATCCACCCTTCTTGGAGGTCCAACGTTCTCGTTGATACACCACCCGGTATCTGGCTTTGACACCATTTGTAATAGTCAAAACCCACCGCTAGTAGATACTGTCCGCTTTGCCCGTTACGTATTGCTGTCAGCCTCACTGTTTTAAAACGCGTCTGCTAGGGAGAGGTTTCCACACCCTTATAAGGAATGCTTCGTTCCCCTCTTCAATCGATGTGAGATCTCACACCCTGTGTTTGATATGAGTCGCCCTTGCTTATAAGTTTCTCATTTTTTAAGGAAAAGTGTAAATAGCCCAATCACATAACTAGCAGATGTTGTTCTCTTTGGACTTTCCCTTTGAGATTTCTCTCAAGGTCTTAAAACACGTCTAGTAAGGAGAGGTTTCCACATCCTTATAAGCAGTGCTTTGTTCTCCTCTCCAACCGATGTGGGATCTCACAATCCACCCCGCTTGGGGTCCCAACGTCCTCGCTAGTACACCGCCTAATGCCTGGCTCTGATACCATTTGTAACAGCCCAAGGCCCACCGCTAGCAGATATTGTTCTCTTTGGGCTTTCCCTTCCGGGTTTCCCCTCAAGGTGTTAAAACGCGTCTGGTAGGGAAAGGTTTCCACACCCTTATAAGAAATGCTTCGTTCTCATTTCCAATTGACGTGGGATCTCACCATCCATCTTGGTTGGAAAGGAGAATGAAGCATTCCATACAAGGGTGTGGAAACCTCTCCATAGTAGACGCGTTGTAAAACTGTGAGGCTGACGACGATATGCTGGGCCAAAGCGGACAATATCTACTAGTAGTGGGCTTGAACTGTTATAAAAAGAAAACCACAAACAACCGTTGTTGTTTTGTATTGCTACCCCCATATATGGAGTGCTTTGTTCGAAGTATTTGTGCCCTTTTCTAATCCCATGTGAATTATGGTTGTAGTTGTTAGTTTATGACAAAGTGCAGAGTGAGTAAGATTGTTTATTATGCAACTGCAGTCTTAGCTACCGATGAAAAATACAATGAAGCCATATATAGCAGCGCGAAGCGGCTAGTTGCTGCCATCGATGGTCTTCCAGATCCGGGTGGTCCTTCGTTTAAGGAAAATAAGCGCGAATCTAACTTCAAATCACGAGAAGAGACAGAGGAGAAACGAGGTCAGTTTTCTCTTGTAGTTGGAGGTTTGCTGGTGATAGCCTTTGTTGTTCCTATGGCTCAGTATTATGCTTATGTATCCAAGAAGTAAAACAATCCTCTGTTTCCTTCACATTCATATGTATAACCATGATGTTCTACAAATAGGATCGCTACAACATCATTTGCAACAAACCTGTTATAAACCAAGAGTTCAGCTTTTCATATAATTAGGGGTATTGGAGGTTCCACTCTTTGTACATGTTCATGGCGGAATAAGGAAGTTCCTTCTCGATTTCACATGCCAATTGGCTTACATTGCCTTTGGGAGGCGAGACCTAATCATAACTCACAATCACGGTATAAATCTTGCTAAATCTAAACCTGTTCTAAAGCATCGATACATTATGTGGTACTCACATTCCAATCATAGGAAATCATAATATAACATATAAACTTCATTTAGCTAAGGCATACCTGACGGTAACGAAGCGTTCATTGTAAGGCCATGAAAACATTATGAGTCTAGATCGTAGGCGAGTCTACAAAATCTAGAAGCCTGGAGCTCTGGTACCTACTGTAACAACCCTATTTTCTTATTAAGAACAAGGTCGCCATTACATGCATGACATGTCTGCTATGCGTATACAAATTTCTTCAAAACATTTCATAAACGTTGCTATGGACTTAAGCGTACATAATAAATTCATTTACCACAACGTTATTAGCAAAATAACGAAAAATATAAAACATAAATTTAAATAAAACAATGCAAACTCTTTGATCTAACCTTAGGGCTACTACATCAAACATAACTACCCTAGCTTCACTTCCATAGCCTTCACAACGACACAATCATATGTAAAGGGGTGCTTACCTTTACCTTAAAAAGAGGTATTATGTGCCTTACCTTTACGTACCCTGACCTGCATTTCAGTTTACACACACTTACACTATCGGAAACTACATATGGAAAGGAGCTCACATAATATCATGGCCAACATAAATATCATAATGTTGTGTCCGTACTAATCATAACAAGGAAGTGTCTTGATGTACTTGAACGAAAAAATATATGAGGTCCAATAATATTAAATCATGACATATACTTATTAGGCAAGTTATAGCTCTATCATTTTCCCAAACATATCTCAAAGTTTTTTAGGGTGAGATTAAATTTGAATATCACAACGATCCGGATCATAAAGAGAGACTTTTGAGTTTTTCCGAATCTTTACGGATGGATAATGTAAAAGAACATTATACATAAAGTTGTATCAAACTACTTGTCAACATTTTCTTTAAACAATGCTACACTTGATGAAAATAAACAAACATTTGAAGAAGAATGAGCCAACATGGAGGGAAGCTCTTGCGAAGAAGCCTTCCATGTTACCCATTTATTTTTCTTTTTTCAATGTAATCTTTATTAAAAAATTCCAACAACAATATATATATATATATTGAAAAAAATATTTATATTAAGTAGTGTGAATGTTTGATTAATCCACCACACCCAAATGGTGGTGAGAGTTCTCTTATTTATAATCATTTACAGAATACAAAAATAAGGTAAATTACAAATAATAAGGAAATAGCGATAAAAGGAAAGAATAATAAATGAATACAATATATTTGCATTTAGTAAAATGACAAATATGGTAACCCGTAATGATATTTGCCTTATAATGAATGGTCAACTATCCTTAACAAGTAGGGATGAGGTGGAGAATTAGGCGGGATGAAGATGGAGAATATAATTCTATCTCTACCCCATTTATCCTACCGGGAAAATTTTTTCCCACTCCCTTCGTGTCTGAATAGGAAATCTCCTTCCCGTATGGATTGGGACCTAATTCCGGGAGTAAAACAGACATCTCAAGCTACGAACAACGACAACGAACAAATAAACCCTAATTAAAAACAAATTCAAGAAGAAAAGAACAAAATAAGATGATATCATAACAAATATGAATGATTCATAAAAAAAAAATAATTTAAATATTTTTCATAAACATATCTAACTTCATATACCTAACTTCATAGAAGCTACCAAACCTTTTGACTTTCATGCTTTTCTTTTATTATGAGAATAATTCAAACAAATTTCAAAGGCAAAGCTAAGGAACTGTCAAGAAAATGCACCCACATGCATTTATGTCTTAAATTTGAACATGTCTACTATATGGAAATGGTCAGATTATTAAAAGCCCACGCGTTTTCTTTGCTATTTATTTGATACCTACTTATCCATTTTTGGTTTGTAGTCTTCAAAAACTTTGTCACTCGAAAAGAAAAAAGCTTTTTCGTAGGTTATTCCGTTGCTATGAGAGAATCATCATCGACTTCTTATGATGTGTTTTTGAGTTTTAGAGGAGAGGATACTCGAACCAATTTCACCAGTCATCTTGTCATGGCTTTGCGGCAAAAGTGTGTCAACGTCTTCATAGACGACAAGCTCGAAAGGGGTGAACAAATTTCTGAATCTCTTTTCCAATCTATAGAGAGAGCTTTGATTTCTGTTGTTATATTTTCGAAAAATTATGCATCTTCTTCTTGGTGTCTGGATGAATTGGTGAAAATAATCGAATGTAAGAAATCTAAGGACCAGAAAGTTTTGCCAATTTTTTATAATGTGGATCCAGCGGTTATACGAAAACAAACAGGACGTTTTGGAGAAGCATTGGCAAAACATCAAGCTGAGTTCAAAACGAAAATCGAAAATTGGAAGGAGGCTTTAACTACTGCGGCCAACTTATCTGGTTGGCATCTCAGACATAGGTATATATTCTTAATATTAGAGGATTCTTGATGCAATTTAACTTGTCATTTTTAACTTTAGTATGATTACGTGCTTAACAACAGGTATGAGAGGAATGAGGCTGATTTTATTCAAGACATTGTTAAACAAGTGTTGTGTATGTTAAAACACACTTGCACACCCTCATATGCAGGAAGTACAAAGTTACCCTCTCCGTCACAACCAAAATGCTCTGATACCAATTGTTGTACTCCAATGCCACAACCTAAATGCTCTGATACCAATTGTTGTACCCTAACCCCACAACCAAAATGTTTTGATACTAATTGTTGTACCCCAATGCCACAACCTATATGCTCTGATACCGATTGTTGTACCCTAATGCCACAAACAAAATGTTCGGATACCAATTAATGTAGCGGAAGCGGAAGTAAGATTGATTGTACTCACATATCCATAAAATTAAGAATCATTCAATGAAAGTTACTCTACTTTACTCTATTTTATTAGAGAAAATTCCTCATTTCTCTTCCGAATAAAATTAAGAATCATTCCTAAGTCAATTGTTTCTCTGGGTAAGCTTGTTACCTTAGACCTTAATCGTTGTTCGAATGTTAAAAAGCTTCAAAGGTATCCTATGTTGAAGTCTCTCAAAATTTTGAAGCTTAGTTACTAAAAAAAAACTTGAGGAACTTCCAAACTTTTCTCCATTATCAAACCTTCAAAACTTATATTTCAACCGTGGCACAAAATTAATAGTGATTCTCGAGTCAATTAGAGCTTTAGATAGTCTTCTTACCTTAGACCTTACAAAATGCACTAACCTTGAAGAGCTTCTAAACTACTTCGAGTTAAAGTCCCTTGAATATTTAAAGCTATCTATGGGTGTTCTAAGCTCGAAAAGTTTCCAAAAATCGCTGAAAACATGAAATCTGTAAGGTTTTTGGATTTGGATTTTACGACCATAAAGGAGCTAGACTTTGAAGGAGAACAAATTCTCTTATCTAATGTTGTCTAAAAACAAATCCTCGAGTCCACCTTCATTTCTCCATAAGTTTATGCCGTCATGGAATCTCCAATCAAGAAATTCAAACTTGGATCGTTGAGTAGAAGTCCAGTCAAGATCAAGCAGGTTCATCTCTTCTCATTTCATTTCTTCTCTGAGTTTGTATTGTTCTTATGCTTTATAGGTCATTACAAGTATTTATAGACATTTCATTCTAATGAAAGAAGAAATTTTGAGAAGGTTCAACTATCGTACTATATCAAATTCAATGAAAGTTAGCTTTCTACACTATCTCAGTATGGAAATAACTTTGACTATCTATGTTCCGAGACATTGTGACGTGACTTTTGATGAAAATACTATGTACAAGAACAAAGAGAAGAAAAACTCTGAGATTACGAAGCAAGTGGGAGTTGAACTTGAGTGACAGAAAAACTCACTAGTGTTATAACATTAGAAATTCAAAAAACTCTTAAAACTAGTGCTGAAGAACGAGGCATATTAAGCGACACCTAAAAAAGTGTTGAGAAAATCATCTAGAACTATCAGAGCACTAGATAGATATTTCATTAGACCTTCCATCTCATAGTCACCAAGGCTGGCCAAACGATGGATATTTCGTTAAAGTTTCTTTTTTTTTTTCCTTAAAAAAAAATATTTCGTTCCTGATTTATCCACTAGGTCAGTCTGGTTGGTTCTTTGCGCCTAATTTTGCAACTTTTAATTTATTATGAGCCCAAACGATGGATTCAATAAGATTCGAACCCTCGGTAAACAAAAGCCTACATATGTTCCTGGAAATTCTTGCTCCCATTAGACCATTTGAAATTAGTATGATAAAATATGATAAAGTGGTCAAAATGAGCTTTTCTTCGATAAAGGAAGAGATTACTCGATCTATTTCCGTATCACTCATGATATATATAATAACTTGGGCACCCGTTTCAATTGCATATGCTTCTCTTTTTCTCACATGATGGGTCCAAATTTGTTATAATACATCAAAGAAATTCAAAAGGAAAAGTGAAGGAATTCATAAAGAAATTTCACCCACACCTATTATATTATGTCTTCAACTTTTATTATTAAAATTTCATTTTACTTTCAATAAAATCGAAGTGTTTCTATGCTTATTGATGTGTTCTTCTATTGCTATGGCAGGATCATCAGTTTTTTCTCCAAATCTCAATTGGAGTTATGATGTATTTTTGAGTTTTAGAGGAGAGGATACACGATCCAATTTTACCGGTCATCTTGATATAGCCTTGCGGCAAAAGGGAGTCAATGTCTTTATTGATGACAAGCTCAATAGGGGTGAACAAATTTCTGAATCTCTTTTCCGATCTATAGAGGGAGCTTTGATTTCTATTGTTATATTCTCCAAAAATTATGCATCTTCTTCTTGGTGTTTGGATGAATTGGTGAAAATAATCGAAGGTAAGAAACCCAAGGGCCAAATAGTTTGGCCAATTTTCTATAAGGTGAATCCATCCGTTATACGAAAACAAATCGAAAGTTTTGGAGAAGCATTAGCCACCCATCAAGCTAAGTTCAAGACAAAAATCCAAATTTGGATGGAAGCTTTAACTACTGCAGCCAACTTGTCGAGCTGGGATCTCGAAATTAGGTATATATTTCTAAGCAATTTAACTCCATCTACTACTACATCCAATCTCTATCATCTTTAATTTCTTTATAACTACATGGTTAACGACAGGAAGGAGGCTGATCTTATTCAAGACCTTGTTAAAGAAGTATTGTCGATATTAAATCTTATTTGCACGCCCTTATATATAGCAAAGTATCCCGTTGGCATTGATTATCAACTAGAAACTTTAAGGCTACACTCCCATTATTGGACAGAGGATGAGCCTAGTATTAGTGTTTACATGGTGGGAATATATGGGATTGGACCTTTGGCCAAAGGTTGGTAATCTTGACAGAAGAATAAACCTCATAAGGCATAGACTGTGTTCAAAGAAAGTTCTTATAACTCTTGACGACGTGGATAAGCTTGAGCAATTAGGAACATTGGTGGGTGGGCGTGATTGGTTTGGCCCTAGTAGTATAATTATTGTGACAACAAGAAACAACCTATTACTTTCTATCCATGAATTTGATCAAGAGTATGGTATTCGAGGAATGAATCATGACGACGCCCTTGAACGTTTTAGTTGGCATGCTTTTAAGAAACGTCATCAACCAAGTGCATACGTAGACCTTTCAAAACGTGCTACAAGTTATTGTAAAGGTCATCCTTTAGCTCTTGTTGTTTTGGGTTCTTTCCTTTGTATTAGAGACAACGGAGCAGAATGGATAAGTATATTAGATGAATTTGAAAACTCTCTAAGCAAAGATATAAGTGATGTCCTTCGTATAAGTTTTGATGGACTTGAAGAAAAAGTTAAGTACGTTAAGAATATTTTAAACGCATGTCATTTCAATGCAGATTTTGGAATTATAGTCCTCATAGATCTTTCACTTGTAACGGTTGAATATGACAAGGTGCAAATGCACGATTTAATACAACACATAGCTCATAAAATAGTCAATGGTGAATCTTTTGAGCCTGGAAAAAGGAGTAGATTGTGATGGGTACAAGAGGGTATTTGCCTTAACTCCCAAACTTTCTTTAATTTACTTGTTTCCAATACTTGGTGATGGTTGTTAGTAAGAAAAATTCCCGAATCTATTGGATCTTTGAATAAGCTTGTTATCTTAGATCTTAGACATTGTTCAAACATTAAAAAGCTTCCAAGCTACCTCATGTTGGAGTCTCTCGAAATTTTGAACCTTAGTTACTGCAAAAAAAAAAACTTGAAGGTCTTTCGGACTTCTCAACAATATCAAACCTTAAAGGGTTGTATCTCAATAACTGTACAAATTTAAGAGTGATTCACGAGTCTATTGGATCTTTGGATAGTCTTGTCGACTTAAATCTTGCACAATGCACTAAGCTTGAAAAACTTCCGAGCTACTTGAGAATAAAGTCCCATAATGGAGCTACCTTCATCAATTGGATACCTTACTGCACTTCTTTCATTAGATCTTCACGTTACGGTTGCACAAACCTCATCTCTTTTCATAGTACAGTTCATAGAAACTTTTTCGAGTTCAAAGTAAAGGCTATATTTTTCCATCTCGCTTTGCTGAATCTTGAAAATTGCAACATGTCAAATGCCAATTTTTTGAAAACTTTATGTCATGTCACCCGTTCGTTACATAGTCTAACCTTGTCGGGAAACAAATTCACAACCTTGCAGAATCTCATATTGAGGAATTGCAAATTTCTTCAAGAAATTCCAAGCCTCCCTCCGCGTATAGAAAGAATGGATGGCACTGGTTGTGAATCGTTGGCTAGATATGACAACATTGTAAATATGATATCAAGCAAGCAGGTTCGTCTCTTCTAATTTCATTTATCTTCCCATTTCAATTCTTGTTTGAGTTTGTACTATTCTTATGCTTTATAGGTCATTAAAGACATTCATAGACATTTCATTCTAATGAACGGATAAATCCCAGAAAAGTTCTATCAAACTATACCAAATCCAATGAAGGTTAGCTTTCGACACTATCCCAACATAGAAAGAACTTTAACTGCATATGTTGTGTTCAAAGTGGACGAAATGGAAAAGCTTCGAGATCAAGGGAAGGCTGTAATTTCCTTTAATAAATGCTACGGCAATCGACTCAAAAGTTCTTTTAAAAGAGAATTTCTATCGTCAACGTCAGAATATATGTGGTTAATATCAACTACTTCAAATTTTAGTACTTCATCGGCTGCCAATGATTGGAATCATGTTATAGTTTGGTTTGACGTTTTGAAATGCTTTGCGGTTACTGTAACTATAAAAAATTGTGATATCCATCTCAGTGACTGGAATCATGTTGTTGTTGCATTTTGCTTACATTCCCATATAACACTAATTTCAATTTCTCAAATCTTGCTTTCAAAACTCTCTTTCGAAATCTCTCTGCCCCGCTTTCTAAGACTTTCTTCTTGAACCAGAGCCAGAGACTTGAGCATACGTTGCTTGACCGTAGGCGATGCGAGAACGAATAGGCTTAACTCACTTGTTGCTGAGAAGTAAGTGTCGCATAATTACAAGTCCGCTGCCATCAAAGTGCGATTGTGACAAAATTAAAATTAGGGTGGAGTGGTATTTACAACCGAGGGTATATAATTTATTCATAAAATACCTAAATTCTTTTACTAAAATACTTTATTCCTAAATAGTATTTTCATTCTTAAAATATCTAAATCATTTTCTTAAAATATATAAGAAATGCTTCTCTTTTTTCACATGACAGAGGTCCAAATTCGTAATAATATATCAAAGAAATTCAAGAAATTTCACCCACACATATTATCTTTTCAACGTGTTTTTAAGTTTTAAAGGAGAGGATACTCGATCCAAATTCACCAATCATCTTGACATGGCAAAAATGAGTCAACGTCTTCATAAACGACAAGCTCAGCTCGGGTGAGCAAATTTCTAAATCTCTTTTCTGGTCTATAGAGGAAGTTTTGATTTCTATTGTTATATTCTCTTAAAATTATGTATTTTCTTCTTGCGGACTTCTGTGGATGGGATCTGAGAACTAGGTATATATTCCTAATCTTAAAAGATTTAAAAGATTCATTTTGTTTCGAGATACAATTTAGCTTGTCTACTATTTCAACAACTAAGCACTTAAATTTTTTAAGTTGGTATGCTTTTAAGAAAAGTCATCCACAAGTCATTACTTAGACCTTCCCGAACGTGCTACAACTTATTGTGGGTTCTTTCCTTTGTACCCGAGATGACCAAGCATATTGGAGAAGTATATTAGTTGAATTGTTTCTCTTGGTAAAGATGTTACCTTAGATCTTAATCATTTTCGAACCTTAAAAAGCTTCCAAGCTACTTCAGGTTGAAGACTCTTGAAGTTTTGAAGCTCAATTACTCCAAAAACTTAAAAAATTATATCTCAGTAACGGCACAAATTTAAGAGTGATTCCCGGTCTATTAGAGCTTTATAGATGGTTATTAGACCTTACAAAATGCACTTACCTTAAAAAGCTTCCAAGCTACCTCGTGTTAAAGACCTTACAAAATGCACTTACCTTAAAAAGCTTTCAAGCTCCCTCGTGTTAAAGTCCATTGTATATTTAAAACTATCTAGGTGTTCTAAGCTGGAAAAGTTTTCAGAAATTGATGAAAACCTGAAATCCGTAAAGTTTTTGTATTTGGATTTTACTGCTAGAAAGGAGCTACCTTCATCAATTAGATACCTTAGTGAGCCTGCTGTGTTAGACCTTGAAGGAGAACAAATTCTCTAATCTAATGTTGTTCGAAAACAAATCCTCGAGTCTACCTTCGTGTCCCCATAAGTTTATGCTCTTATGGAATCTCGAGTCCAGAAATTCAAAACTTTCCTCCACGTTTCCAATCAAGATCAAGCAGGTTCATCTCTTCTCGTTTGTACTGATCTTATGTTTTATGGGTCATTACAGGTATTTATAGACATTTCATTCTAATGAATGGGAAAATATTTAAAAGGTTCCGCTATCGAACTATATCAAATCTAATGAGAGTTAGTTTTCGATATTATCTCAACATGTAAAGAACTTTGACTATCTATGTTATGTTCAAAGTGAACGAAATAGAAAAGCAATCAGAACAACGACAGGCCATAATTTCATTTAACATATGTTACGACGTTCGATTCAAAAGTTCTTGTATGAGAAAATTTTCATCTTCAACGTTCAAATATATGTGGTTAATATCAACTATTATATTCTGAGCTGGACTGGGTTGGGCTGTTTGTATATATATATTCTAAGAATATTGGAGAGGTAGAAAAAATGAACTCTAATTATATTCGATTTAGTTTAGCTAGGTCAAAAATTGTCACCGCCCAATTTTCGAGCCTTCGAAACTTAGATATTGACTAGAGTATAAATTGATTCGACCCCCTTTGTAACCGTATAACTCTCGAACGCTTCTCACCTCAACCGATAGCTTACAAACACTTAAAAAAAAGGAAAAGGGGTAAGTATAAAAATGCAAAGTAAGCAACCTACTTATACGCTCTCACCGCATTCTTAACCTAGTAAGTTACCACGAGTTTTTCTCGAGCTTTTTGAAATTCGAGCCTAGTTCAGGAATCCCCTAACTGTCACCACACTCAATAGTGGCACTAATCGTGAGCTAAACTATTTATGCTGTCCCTCTTCGCCTCTAAGAGCGGATTTATTCTACACACTATAGTATCTTCTCAATTAAGTACTTATGTAGTCTCTCATCTCCTCTTAAGGTGAGTTTATTCTACACACTGTAGTGGTTTCTTATGTTATCTAATTATGTCATTTACTTATGTGGTCTATTGTCCCCTCTCAGTCAAGCTAGTCCTACACTGTAGTAGTCTTTTATGTCATCTACTTATGTAATCTCTCGTCCCCTCTCAAGTCAGGTTGTGTCCTACACACATTAGCAGTCCTTTATGTCATCTACTTATGTAGTTCTTTGTCCCCTCTTAAGGTGAGTTACGTTCTACAAACAACAGTTCCTTATGTAATCTACTTATGTAGTCCCTTCTTCCCTCTCAAGGCGAGTTTATTCTACCCACAATAGTTCTCTTTGGGCTTTCCATCAAGATTTTTAAAATTTGTCTCATAAGAAGAGGTTTTCATACTCTTAAAAAAAAAATGTTTCGTTCTCTCCTCCCCCTCAAGACCCAACATCCTCACTAGCACTTTTTTCCCACTTCCCAATGTGGGATCTCACAATTGAGATTTCACAATCTATTGAGACAAGAAAGGTAAACACGTGCAACTCATGATTAGAGACCTATCATTTAAAACTATCATAGAGGTGACCATCAGTTACGAAGTATTTTTTAAAATACTCAATTGTGTTACTGCTAGATAAAGACAAGTACGATTGACGACGACATCGCAAGTAAAGACTATGACACATGTATAGAATAGTTGTATTTAAATTTTTAGATCATAGGTTAGTATAGAGCATTTTTTCAATTTTAATATTTACTTTGCTTTATTTAATATTTCCTTACCTTCCATAGACTTTTCGAAAATATGTAAATCCATGACATTGTTTTAGAAAATATTTTTAAATGTTTATTTCCGCCTGAGAGATTATGGTATGGGGATGGTAACTACCGTTAGCAGAAATCAATTTATTATTTCTATGAAAAGTTCAAATCTAACCGCGTCATTATTTTAATCTCAATGTTCACACATGCATAAAAAAAAAAAAAACGGCTTTTATTACATCACAAGATCTGTTAATGATGACTCGGCCGACAAGATCTAATCAATTTGTAGTTTCCATTCTCGGAGCTCCAATCACCCAACTCTAATGACACTCGATTGGTTAATAATGATTCGGCCGACAAAATCTATCGATTTATAGTTTCCATAAAACGTTATAAATTTAATAACTCCGTTCCCGAGATGTACTACTACTCTGCACATTTGTCAAAATAGCGAACTGAAGTTGCCCTAATTAACAGCACTCGAACATGATTGACTCACCCGACAAACTGTAATCAATCTATAACGTCCATAAAAAATTAAAAATCTCAATACATCACTCGTTCGTAATTAAACAATAATTCAACCGAAAAATGTTGCAAAATTCAAATAATTGGGAAAATATAATCAAACAAGACTCTTTTATTTATTTATTCATTCATTTATTTATTTGTATGGATGAATATAGAGTTAATTATAGTGAATATTCCATTTAATTTTTGAATTGGAAGTCCAAAAAAGGCAACAAAATCATCCATTTTTGGATACATAAATAAATCCAAAATTATATTGGAATTATCCAAAACACCCTTCCTTTTTTGGCCTCTCACCATTATGAACCATGTAACTGCAGCAACCGGCAAAGCTGCTCCATCCTATTTATTCACATTTACTTTGTTTTTTTTTTTTTATATTGCCTTTTATATATTATATATGTATATAGTTTAATTGTGGCTTAGTTGATGATTAGGGTTTTAGTTAAAACGTGTATAAAATTAAAAAACATGATCCAAAATAAATAAATTCGATATATAATGTCCGGGATTCAAAACTCTGACGATTGAACTACTAAAAAGATAGATAGTTGTTATAACTCAAACTCACCGCTATCATATATTATCATTTTTATGAGTTTTTCCTTATTGGGTTTCCCCTTAAGAAGAGGTTTCCACACCCTTATAAGAAATGTTTCGTTCCTCTCTCTCATCGATGTGAGATCTTACAACAGTAATATTGTAAAAAAAAAAAAAAAAATTAAGTCGGTTGGATGAAAGTCACACCCTGGACTAATTTAAGGAATGATCATGAATTTATAATCAAGGAATACTATCTTCATTAGAGTGAGACCTTTGGGGGAATCCCAAAGTAAAGTCAGTAGCGTTTATCCTCAAAGTAGACAATATACTGGAACGGAACGTTTCAGGTTTTTCTCCATATAAAAAGTATTATTTTTGTTATTATTTTATCATCATATGGTATGGTCTCTACTTGGGAGACAAAACAACATTATGCACACTCCATTTGTTTTTCTCAAGTTGGGAATATTAAGACTAAATTATTTTCCTTCAAGTCCTTCAACTTCATGGGTTTTACCAACAATGGCCCTACACTCTTCAAAAATTAAAATTGGGTTTATTTTCCAAAAAAATAAAAATGTTTATTTAGTTTATTGTTTGATATTAATTATTTGAATTAACCCATCATTTTTTATAAATTAAATTAAAGGTTTTTAAGAGTTTTTTAATCAATTATCTTTATTGGTAAACATGAAATGAAATTAATTAATGACATCATCAGTCATAACTCAAGGAACTACTTTCCAATTAATTACCAATTTATTGTTTTCTGGTGTCTCACCATCAGTTACTCTTTTTTTTTTGGGCATATATTTAATTCAGCAAAACTATGGGTACAATTTATAAAATTCTAAATTTAATCTTTTCATAATTCATAAATACTAAATTAATAAAAATAACTTTTTTTTTTAAACGTGTAGATGAAAATTGTTTATCGATACCTCATAGATTATCTTTATTTATTTTTAAATCGTGTCCTCCATCGTCTCACTAGCCGACCTTGACCCCTGTTATTTTGAGATCATATCTAGTATTCAGAGTTTGCCTTGATTTGGTACCGCTCTCGTGATTCACACCGAAACAGTGCTTTACTTCTAGATGTCCAACCAACTGCTACACCTCAATGTATTTAGAGGAGAACTAGGTAGCTCTAGGTTCGAGTGACGTTTTACCCCAACCACAACTCATTCGCTGATTCTTCAACATCAGTGAGTTCGGACCTTCACTTAGTTGAGAGGAATAATCCTTCAACATTAGTAAGATCATCAACTTAATTAAGTTTATATCTTCAATAAATACATATAAACTACATTAATTAATTAATTAATTTAAATATTATTTTCAATAAATAGAAAAATCTCACCTGCACTTAATTTGGATAATTGCGAAAAAAAAAAAAAAACGCTAATTTGATATTTGTTTCTCTCTGCTCTGTCATTCCTTCTCTCTCTCCTCTGCTGCCTTTTTGAAGGCTTGAGAGAAGAAATCGCTTAAATACGCCATTTCACCATTCCGAGACCTCCATGGCCGAAACTCTCGCACCCCATGTCCTCATACCTCCTTCTCTTCAACATAGAACAGCCCATTTCTCGATCAAATCTATTCTCCATTTTTAGCTCTCTTGATCGCTTTCATTCCCTTAACCCACCATGAAAATATGTTCATTCTTTCATAGCTTCCATTTCTTCCTGTTTTTGTTGCTGTCTTACTCCAAAACTTAATACCCTTCTCTAATGGTGAAGGGTATCCTCTAACTTGACCTTCCTTCTCTGTTCTTTTTCCTCTGTTTTTCTCTCTGTTTTTCTTTCTGTTTTGTGGGTTTCGCCATGGAGAATGATACCATCCGTAAAGCTTGTGCTTCTTCATGGTATGTCTTTTTCGTTTTCGCCTTGTGTTTATGATGCTCTGTTTTGAAGATTTGGGGGTTTTGCATGTGCTATTGAGAGGTACAACTTTTAAGGGATTTTGGTATCTGGGTGTTTGTTGTTTGATCATTTCTAGTGGAAATTTGCTTGTCTTTTTGGATTCATGTGCTGTGGAAAAGGAGATTCTGTGAATATCTGGCTTCTTTTTGTCCTGTTTTTGTTTGGTTCTTTTGGGTTTCTTGAGATTTCTTCAACTTTTCCCCCTTTTTCCTCTCCTTTTTGGAAAAGGGGGACAAGAAAATTGGGTGTGTGAACTGAGAAATGTCTTGTCGGATGAACTGAGATATGAAAATGAGTATCATGAGGTATAATCTTGTAGTAGCTGAATTTAAAGAACACAAAACCAATACTGAACTCTTGTGTTCATAATCATAATCACTGTTTTTTGGGATGTTTGGAGGAGGAATTCATGAAGGTTCTGGGTTCGAGCCTTCGATGGAAATCTTTGATATCTCGTAGAGTTTATGTTGGGTTAGTCTAAGTCGGGTTGGGTTCGATTCGACGAAATAAGTAGAAGAATCACTCTTATTTGTATGTTAAGATCTGTAGAGTTTCTATGTTGTTTTATAGGGAGAATGATGGAGGTTTGGATGAAGAAGCAAAAAGACCTCCACTTTACATGGCTACTTTCGGGCAATATAAGATGCGGAGTAACATGCTTCCATCGGCTTCGGCTCGAGGTTTGAATATCGGTTTGTTTTCGAGTTTTGTGTGCTTCTATGGTGACATTGTTTAGGCTGATGAGTTGTAGCTGTGTTTTGTTTAGACTTGAGATGTTTCGACCTCGAAAGTGAGCAACGTGATGCATTGTCTCCTAGAGGAGTTTTGGAAGCCAGTTTACAGAGTTCGGAATTCGATCACGATTCTTCACATGATAGTTACCCCGAATCAGAGGTTCAATGTTCACAATCACTTTCTCACTGGAAAAAGTTCTTCAAATCATGGAAGAAACGCTCGTTTAGACGTCTAGCCTCTTTTCCACCCCTTGGGGTGCTGAAGATATCAAGAAGAGGGAACAGAAGCGAGCAAGATAACCCGGGGCTAAGCGACTTGTACAAGTTCAAGTCCTCGTTGGGAAACTTCACGTTCTCGGAGCTCCAATCTGCCACTAACAAATTTAGCCAGGGTCGGTTGCAATTTGTATTCCATATGCTCGTTACTCTTAACTTTGGTGTCGACATTGCTGATTGTTGTTCTTTTTTTGTAGCGAATTTGATCGGAAAAGGTGGTTACGCCGAGGTTTACAAGGGTCGTTTACAAAACGGGCAGCTGATAGCAGTTAAGAAGCTGACTAGAGGAGCGTCTGATGAGAGAACTGCTTGTTTCTTATCCGAGCTTGGTATCATAGCTCATATCAATCATCCGAACACTGCTAAACTGATCGGTTGTTGCATCGACAGAGGCATGCACCTTGTTTTCAAATTATCTCCAAATGGAAGTTTAGGATCTTTTCTCCATGGTGATTCCTTAAACCTTGTTGAATTAACTGTTCTTTGGCTTTCAGAATTCTTATTCACCATTCTTCAGGTCCGAACGCGAGCAAACTCGATTGGCGTAAAAGATACAAGATCGCTCTTGGTACGGCCGACGGTCTGCTGTATCTCCATGATTATTGTCAGAGGCGTATCATTCATCGAGATATCAAGGCCGATAACATTCTACTTACAGAAGATTTCGAACCTCAGGTAGCTATCATGTTCTAAATATCTAGTAAAATATCGAAGTTTACGTGCTCACACACGAGAAACACCTTCGAAAAGAGATATTAGCCCTTTGTATCTTCGTCGAACATACTCTTCGATTTACGATGAACACTATATTCTCAAATGAATGCAGATTTGTGATTTCGGCCTTGCAAAATGGCTACCCAAACAGTGGACTCACTACAGCGTGTCGAAATTCGAAGGCACATTCGGGTCGGTAGTATGCATACGTACGTTTTCCTTCTCGACGTTAATGTTTTTCTGTAGTTAACTTTCGCATCTCGAAATGTAGATACTTTGCTCCTGAATATTTCATGCATGGGATCGTTGACGAGAAAACTGACGTTTACTCGTTCGGAGTTCTACTTCTAGAGCTCATAACTGGTCGTCGAGCTTTGGACGAACTGTGTCAAAGCCTCGTTCTTTGGGTAATAACAACGCTTAAACAAACTCGAGTAGTTCATTATATATACCTTTAATCACTGTTTGAATCTTCTTTATTTTAGGCAAAGCCTCTCTTAGATACCAACAATCCTGAGGAGGTCATTGATCCTGCTCTCATTAAAAGCTACGACCTCGAAGAGGTCGAACGTGTGATTTTGACTGCGTCTCTATGCATTGAGCAGTCTCCTATTCTCCGACCTCGAATGAGTCAGGCAAGTAGGAAAAAACTACAGTACGCTTCGTCTCTTCACGTAACATGTAATAGAACACTGTGGTTTATTGCAGGTTGTCATCCTGCTACGAGGTGACAAATACGTAGCGGAGTGTGAAAAGAACACGAGGGTGCTGCTGCAACGAACGTATTCGGAAGAGCTCTTAGACGCTCAAGAATACAACAAGACGAGGTACCTAAGCGATCTTAAGAAACACAGACAGCTTGCTTTGGGGTGTTGAAAGTGAAATTGGAAGTATTCACCTAAAGAAAGAAGCTGCAAAAGCAATGTGTGTGTTAAGTAGTTAACAGAGTTTAGTTTTGGTTTCATAATCTAAATTAGTGGATCAATTGCCAAACAGCACCTTAGGCCTTGTATTTGTGCTGCTGCTGTACTGTTTCTCAATACACATTAACAAACATTAAGCTGTTTCAATGAAAGGTGAAGTTTCGACTTTTGTTAATGCCAACTAATTTTGGGTCGAGATTTCGAGCTCGGGAAATTCCGACCAACTAGTTTTTTGCTAGCTCGGTTGACTTGTTGTGGAGCTACTGTTAGATAATCATTTGGTTTTTTTGTTTTTGAAAGTTATGCTCACGAACACTACTTCCATCGTCAATTTCCTTGTTTTGTTATCGATCGGTGTATTGGAGGAAATGTTATTATAAGAATTCGAACTCATGACCTCTTACTCAAACACTTTTGAACGAAGACTGAGATTTGAAACTTTAAAGTTTTATCAAATTTATTTTTATATGAATAATTAATTGGCGATATATATTGTGAGGTCTCATATTTGTTGGAGAGTGCAACGAAACATTTTTTTTGTAGGAGTGAAAATCTCTTTTTAAAAGACGTGTTTTAAAATCGTGAGGTTAACAGCGATAAGTAACGGGTCAAAGCAGACAATATCTACTAGTGGTGGGATTGGATTGTTACAAATGGTATCAGAGCCAGACACCAGGAGATGTGCCAGAAAAAACGTTGGGCTCCTAAGGGGTGAAATGTAAGATCCTATATTGTCTAAGTAAAGGAACAAAACATTTTTTATAAGAGTAGAAACTTCTCATAGCAAAAGCATTTTAAAACTGACGCCAATAACTAACGGACCAAAGATTAGGGATTTAAGGTGGAAATGTAAGAATAAGATTTTGAATGGGACTCTTGACGAAAGAAAATGAATTGGTTCAATTGAAAGAGAGTAAGTTCTAATTCAAACAGGAGAAGAAGAAAGCCATGGAGATCTTAACCCAACAAACGATTTCACTTGAGGTGAGCTTGAATTAAGTGCACAAGGAAGCGGAGAATTTACGACACGATCGAGATAATCAATCGGGATGAAGCTGAAATGGAGGAGGCGAAGACAGAGACGGAGAATATCATTGGGAACCTGTAAAGGGAATCGAGTAAATTAAAAGAAGATACAGCTTCTTTGACTGATATGAGTAACGTCGAGAAAGTGAGGAATGAAGCATTACTATCTGAAATGGGTCGTCTTCGAGATGCTTTAGAGGAAGCTACATTAGAGAGGGATGAAGCTAGAAAGAGCTTAGAGATTGAATCAAAGATTTCACAAGAGGATTCACTCAAAGTAAAGGAGATGGAGGAGCAGATCGAGATCTTGGTCGGGGAACGGAATTCGATGGAGAGGAACTTGTTAGGAGCACAGAGTAGAATTGGTGAACTGAAAGCTAAGGTAGAGTCAGCATTGGCATCGTTGAGGAAAAATTGTATGGGTGTGTGTGATGTTAAGGAGAAGGGGCACAAGTTTGCAGAAGAAATGCAGCCCCTTGTTGAACATTTGGATGCAATAAAGGAGAAAATGGTGGAAGAAATGAAGCGACACTCGAGACCGAACGAGCCGAGGAACGGAAGAAGGTGAGTTTCTTCACCATAGTGACTGCAGCAACAGCAGTTTTGGCTGCTGTTTCTGGTGTTTAT
Source organism: Cucurbita maxima (assembly GCF_002738345.1). Taxonomy (NCBI): domain Eukaryota; kingdom Viridiplantae; phylum Streptophyta; class Magnoliopsida; order Cucurbitales; family Cucurbitaceae; genus Cucurbita; species Cucurbita maxima. The sequence continues at coordinate 1,534,418 of NW_019272035.1, read as the reverse complement.
GTTGGGATAGGACCCTAAAAGCTGAGGCCATGGTTTAATAAGAAACCACATTTGACAAAATTAGATTTGATTGCAAATCTACTATTAACCCTATAAAAACTTATGAATTTCAATCAATAATGTTTTTAATGTTTTTTTTTTTTTTATGTTTTATGAATGATTCATAAAGTTAATAGGTAAAAATTCCACACTTACCATATGCACGTTTTTATTCTAATTTCTTTTTCATTAAAACTCTTTGAATGGTTGGAAAATTATATGATGGAACTTTACATACTACCACTAAATCATAAATATATTCGAGATAGTTCAATGATCCCTCGAAAATTTGTTTGGAGAGAACATTTTTTCTTTCGACAATACGATTCTTCTTAATTTTAACTTCAACATAGCTCAAATGGTTACTCATTCAAGAGACACGGAGATTCAAGTCCCTCTATCCCATATGTTAAACTCGAAAAAGAAATAAAGAGAGAACATATCTCAATGTCTATATCTCCCCATGTCTCCAAAGCCTCACCTCATATGTATAACTTTCTATCCTTTATGAGACAATTGATAATTCATAGCATTAAGATCTCTAGATTTAGGGCAAAATGAAGGAGATTACACTTGCCTCCCTCTTAGGTTAAAAGAAAAATTGTATTGTAATTTCAGAACCTTAACAACATAGACCAAAATGAACACTTCACAACATCAAGGGACTAAATTTGACATTTATGGAACGAAATTTGAATCCGAATACTCACTTTGTCTAAGTAGAGCATTAGAAACCTATAAAGTTTACGTAACTAGCTAGTGTTATAGAAATAAAACGATTGTGCCACGTAAATAATGTCGATATAGACATTTTTAACTGATTCAAGATTTTCATCAAATCTAATTGTAACCATCCTCAAATTCTGTCTTCTTCCATATTGTTACAACTAAACAACGCATCGGAAAGAGGTGCAACAACGATTAAGATCGCCAGTTCATAGAGCAATCTTCCAAGTAAGCACTCACCAGCAATCCAATAACAGCCAAAACCCACTTTCCCATTACCAATAAGGTAAGATAAACTCCAACTGCACAGTGAGAGTTTGAGACAATTTGATTCTCAAATGAAGTTCATGTGCTACATGGAATTCGGAATTCCAGCCGAACCTTAAAAATGGAAACTACAGTTAGCGATACGAGAATGATGGACCTGGAAATGAGTACCGTGATGAAACCGGCATCATATCACTTCCCACATTGTCAAGATGCATCTCATTGTAATGTGATGGAGCACCAATGGCATGTCTCATGGGCTCAATACCAGTAACATAACTTCTTGAATAAGTTGGAGGGGCGGCTGGTTTGTCCCTCATTGAAGGAAGCAGGTATGGATCGGTTGAAGGAGGCAGATATGGATTGGTTGAAGGAAGGCCATATTGACGAGTGTAAATCAAATCATAAGCATTGCGTTCTGAACCACTAGCAGATATTGATCTAGGAGGTGATATTTGTGGTCTAGAATCAATACTGTAAACTGGATAATCTTTTCCATTAAAGTATACATGATCCTTGCGAACTATTTCCCTCTGTGCGTATGCAGAGACATCATCCCTGTATCTGAGCTCTAGATGTCTAACTTGATAGTCCCTATCATGATCTCTGTGGTATGTTTCTAAAGAAGGCCGAGGCACAGGATCTAAATTTCTTCTCTCTTCCCGGAGATCATAAGTTCGATAGTCCTTTTCATTTAGGTAAAAATCACGAGGAACTTCCTCTCTATGTCTAGGTGCCTCTTTTCGTTGTCGATCCCTTCCATGAGATGACAAATGGTATTTCCTGGCATCACCACCCTTGGACTTAGAGTTACTAAACCGAATGTCTTTAACTTCCCCATGAACATTTCTATCCCTAGTTAGTAGCTCTGGATGGAACCGAATAGGAGCAGAACTCGAGTGAAGTCCAACTGGTCGGAAAAGATCTGAGAGCTTCCTAACCTGAAAGATGAAATCCTACAATGTCATCACAGGGAAAAATAAATTTAAGAGTGCTTTTGAAAACCCAAGCTAGCAGAAGAAACCTGACACATCCACCTGTTTAACAGAGAGTTCAGCTTTGAACTTGTGCTTCTCATAATAATTCTCTTGGATAGCCTTCTTGAAAATGTTCTCAGGTAGTGGAAAACAATCCTTGTAAACCTTGAACCGTACCTGAAATTTCAATTTTGTAATTGAGAAATTATCCTAAGCAGATGAAAAGAACAGTTTCGGGAGTAGTTTATTATAGCTAACAACAAAACATGAACCTGAGCAGGGAATGCCCCATTAAAAGCCTTTGGCTCAAGTTTCATGCCACCGGAAGAGGATGCTTCATAAATTCCATATAGAAGCCTGAGATCAAAATCATAGAGAAAAAGCTTCAATCCAGGTTTGATTGCCAAGACAACATCCAGTTTGCCAGCAGAAACACCCATTAAGTTGTAGTGAAAACAATCTGGCTTCGTTTTTGCACTGCACATGAAAATCAATCCACCAAGATTTTCTTTGTTTTTATCATCTCTTCGACTCTTTTGCGCTCTATCCTTTTCTTTCCTTTTCTGATTTTTTATGCTCTTATCTGAAGAACCAGCCTTCTCTATATTCTTCCCTTCTTTTATTCTATTTTTAAGCTCAGAATTACGTTTATGCCTAGCAAAAGTCTCTTCACCCTTTTCCATACGCTCCTCTTTTGAGATACTTTTATTAATATTTTCCTTTTGGTTAGCCTTCTCAATATCTTCGACCTTTTTTTCACTACCTTCCCCATTTACCAGCAACACACTCTTATTATTCTCCAGTTTCTTTCTGACTTGCACCTTAGGACTACTCTGAAGCTTATAAGTCTGTTGACTGCTGCCTGGAGATTTCTTCAGAATTTTCCTTTTCACCTTCAAATCTTTATTATTCTTCATCTTTGACGCTGGTTTGCTGGAATTTGCAGTGGGATTCTGAGCTTCAAGAGTTTCTCCCACTTCTTGAGCTACAGGAACCTCTTTTTCCTTTTTGTCGTCTTCCTGCTCAGCCTGTGCCTTTTTTTTCTTCAACATACCGCTAGCTGGGGATTTCTTTATAATTTTTCGTTTTACCTTCAAATGTTTTACAGTTTTCTTTTTATGCGACCCTTCTCCAATGCACTTTTCAGCAGACTTCTCAGCTTCAGTCGTGTTCCCAACTTCAGTCACAGCTTCTTTCATGTCATCTACTTGTTCGGTAGGAAAGTCTTCTTTCATTTTGCTATCTTCTTGCACTGCCGAAGACGCTGCTTCTTTCTTCTTATCTTCATGTTCTGTTGAGAGCTCTTCAACATTTCCCTCAGTTTTCTGTACATCAGTTCTACCAACTTCCTTCTCCGCAGATTCAGGCAGAGCAGAATCAGCTTCCATATTTGAATCTTGTTTCATGATCTACTCACATTTACATAATGCCAGAGTCAAAATTGCTACACATCTTATTCCTTTTTCAAACTCTCTCATCAAAGGAAGTAAAAGAGAGATGCAAAAATCAAGTGGAAGGAGTCTTCAATACAAATCAAGGGTGCAGTCATGCAGATAAATCACCAAATATAATGAGTATTGAACACTCTTTGGCCAGTACTATGCAATTTGTGCTACCAGATGTGTGATTAGCCGCTTCAATGGGATCTTTTATTCTGGTCAGACGAGAAATTACCAAACATCTAGTATTCCCTTACGCTCGATGCCAATTAAGTTTTTTTTTAGACATGGCACATTTTGAACTCAATGAGAATTTTTTTTTTTTTTTTCTTTCTATACCATTAGGTTATGCATCGAAAGAGTAGTATGAGATAAATAACATTTCCGAATTTAGCCGACTTATCGAAGGCCTCTTTTAGCGTCATAAACTTTTATCTCTTTAAAAGCTCCCTTGCGGCATGTACTTCAAGAGGCGTAACATTAGCGCCTTGGCATTTCCGAATTATTTTAATATAACAGCCCAAGCCCACCGCTAGCGGATATGGTCCTCTTTGAGTTATACCATTTGGACTTCCCTTCAAGGTTTTAAAACACGTCTACTATGGAGATAGGCCATAGTTATTCAGACCCCTGACGCACATTTGAGAGATCCCACATCGGTTGGAGAGGGGAACGAAGCATTGCTTATAAGGGTGTGAAAACCTCTCCCTAGTAGACGCGTTTTAAAACCTTGAAGGGAAAGCCCAAAGAGGACAATATCTGCTAGTGGTGGGCTTGGACTATTACAAATGGTATCAGAGCTAGTCATCGAACGGTGCGAGGCACTGATCGGAGTAGGGCTAGACCCTCTCCAAGTAGACATGTTTTAAAACCTTGAGGGGAAGCCTAGAAGGGAAAACTCAAAGAGGACAATATCCGCTAGCAGTGGACTTGGGCTGTTATAGATGGTATTAGAGCCAGACACCGAGCGGTGTGCCAGCAAAGACGCTGGGCCCCCAAGGGGGTAGATTGTGAGATCCCATATCGGTTGGAAAGGGAAACGAAGCATTGGTTATATGGGTGTGGAAACCTCTCCCTAGCAGATGCATTTTAAAACCTTGAGGGAAAGCCCAAAGAGGACAATATCTGCTAGCGGTAGGCTTGGGCGGTTACATTTAACCTTTTTTTTTTTTAAGAAAAATATCCCTATATGCAAAAATCCTTGCTTTTATTTTTTTTCATGCCCATAATCCCCTTATGGGTGTGATACCCATTGGTAGTCGTACTTATACAACACAACAAGGGCTTGTGGCAATACCCATTCACGGTAGACCTCTCCTCCATCTCCTTTACATTATTTCTTCTCATTTCTTCTCTAGATCTTGGCATCAGGGAGCTGTGTTCTCTTGAGGCCCTAACCTTAAATGGCTTCTTAATTACTTCTATTTTATTAGAATAAATATCCCTAAATACAAAACCCTTGCGTTTTTTCCAATCCCCCCTTTGGCCATACTTAAACACAACAAGGGTTTGAAGCGATACCCATTCACGGTAGACCTCTTCTCTCTATCTCCTTCACATTTTTTCTTTTCATTTCTTCTTCACTTCTTTGCATTAGGGAGGTGAGCTCCTTGCCTATTCTTAAGGAGGTGTGCACCTTACCTATGGTTAGAGAGAGAGGTGCTAGTTCTTGAGGCCTAGCAAAGGTGCACGTCTCAAAAGCTTCTCTATAATTTTTATTTTTCTTTTAGGAAAAAAAAAAATCCTAAGCAAAAACCTAGTATTTATTTTTTCAATCCCCTAATGGACGTAAATTCCCAATGGCAGCAGTACTTAAACAATGCAACAAGGGTTTGTGACAATACTCATTTGCGGTTCTTCTTTGCATTTCTAAGTTCTTCTTCGTGCTGCTTCTTTGATATACCTTGAATTTTTGTTATTGTTATTTTTAGCGTGCATCCTACGGGCCAAGGAGTAGATGACCACACCTAGAAAGAGACTAAGCAATCAAGGACTGCCAATAATTTGTTATCTTGAGGAGGGTAAAAAGAATTTTGTGTGGTTTGAGCACCACCAAATAGTTGTTGCTTTACATAGTCTCAAAGTCTATTCAACGAAGATATCCTATTTTAAAAGCTTCTTTGATTATGCTCCTTCCATAACAGCCATACGATAACCCTTGCTGCAAATTTCCAAAGAATTCCAATTTTCCCAGTACAGTTCTTCCCCCAAGGCTCTGCGTTAATGTATTTTTTTATACATAGAAATAGCAGCGAATCTACATAGCAGCTAAACAATAACCCTCATTGGATGTTTACTATTATGTATATGTACATCTACAAATATATTTAGTGTAACTCAAACACAGCATGCTTGCCAAAAAAAAGTTTAAAAAAATAATAAATAATAAACTAAAAAAGAAGCATGCACTGCACAGCCCTATAGGACTATTGCACACTTCAGTGCATCTCGAGCTTTACAAAATCTACCTTTGGCTCCTCCCAACAGATTCCTCCATAAGAAAAATTGAAAACAGTACTTAAAGTCAGCCATATCCATACTATCAACATAAATAACAGTATTCCCCAAATAAGCTGTAGACTTTTTTTTTTTTTTTTTTTTTTTTTTTTTTTTTTTTTTTTTTTTTTTTTTTTTTTTTTTTTTTTTTTTTTTTTTTTTTTT
>NW_019272035.1:1511307-1528073 GCF_002738345.1 Cucurbita maxima | reverse complement strand
TTTTTTTTTTTTTTTTTTTTTTTTTTTTTTTTTTTTTTTTTTTTTTTTTTTTTTGCCTAATGTAGTGTAAATGCCTAAAATTTCCAGGTTTAACGACCTTCAGTCCAATTCATTCTCATAGTAGCGCCTTGCCTTTTATACATATATTCTAAAAGGTTGCTTCAGGTGTTTCAAGAAATTTTCGAAGAGGGGGTTCCTAATAAAAGAACTAACGAGACTAGCACTTATTTGGATTCCAACAGTCGCTCTGTCAAGGTGAGCTTTCTTTTGTCTCTTAATAGAAAAATCATGGAATATTTCGGTGGAAATACTAAGAGAAGTACTTTCTTTCACCATTGATGGTTCCTAGTCCACTTCTATGAAAGGAAGACAAGTTTTGGATGCTATATCTTTAGAGTGGAGACAGCAGATAAATGTTCACACATGAAGGAAGAAGGCTTCATTCTAGAGGAAAATAGACCATAAAAAACAAAACAATATAAAAATTACAAATAGAGAAAAGAACTCCAATTGCTAAAATGAAGAATAAAGACAATCAGAAGAGGAAAAACCTAATAAAAATTTTCAAACAACTGCGCCAGGCTCCACGCCTAGAATCTAATGCCCTAAACACCCAAAAAAACGCAATACTCTTCTCGAGCCAAATGAACCCAATATATATGTAACTACAAGTAATTGACCTAACTTATCGAGCAGATAGCTTGCTCTAATCCAAATTACAAAGCCCTGGCATAAATGAATATATATACAACTACAAAACCCTAAATTCTGAACCAGAAGTTACGTGCAAAGAACCAAGCCAAAAACACCAAACATACAACTCCCATTTCCCGCAACGAAAACACCAAACATCAGGCAATTCCAGCTCCAGCTCCATCTCATTACCCCCACTCTCTCTCTCTCTCTCTCTCTCTCTCTCGGCAACCTAACAAAGATCAACAATAACTCGCAGATAGAGATAAGAGAAGCTAGCGAGTACCTGGGAAGCCGACGAAAATAGAGAGCGATCCGAGAAGAGAACCGATAATCTGGAAACGATGAACGATCAAGAGAGATGGGGATTTCGTGTTCCCTCGATTGCTTTCCAATGTAACGAAATCTGTCAGAGAAAAGAAAAGAGTGCCTAAATTATTATATTCTTCCAACTTTTAAAAACCTAATATATCTCTATATCTCTTGATGTTTAATATTTTGTTTAACATTCAATTACGTCATTAATAAAATTTTGTAAAATATTAAAAAATAATTTATCCATTAAATAGTCATATTCATAAATTTAACCGATACAAAATTATAAAATTTAGAAATTTATTAGATAAAAAAATTGAATATATTTTACCTTTACCTTATTTTAGTAATTTATTTACAAATTGTTTTCTTAAAAATTTATAAAATGTTGATTAAAATATCATTTTAGTGAACCTATTTTAGTCTTTATATTTGAAGTGTCAAATTTTAATCTTAGAATATTTAATAAAAACTTAAAATATAGTGTATATAAATTTGTTGCTGATTTATTAAAAAAGTGTCCCCAATAATATTTCTTTCATAATATTTAATGAAATTATTATTATTATTAAATAATTTACTAAATTTAAGATTGATTAAAAATATGACATGAACCCTAAAGTATAGAAACCAAAATAGAATTTCGAACGCATAAATCCCACCTTCAATAATCTCTAGAGAGGTTTCGCAGCGAGGATTATCAGTTATCAAGTTTTCATCGTTAGGATTCGAATATTCGCCTTGGATGGTCAGAAACAAACACTACGAACCACACCGAATCGAAACCTTGATATAATAACACACCTAAATAGAAGATTCAGAAAACCATTAATGAAGAATCCAGAAGTGTTATTTCAAAAGGATAATTGGTTGTTTACTCCAGATAGATTTTTACATCAATCCCATTATCAATAAGAGACTGAACCACAGCTCTTATTTTGCCTTCAAATTTATCCCTCTCTCTAGGAGTATAACTAGCAGTATAAACATCAGCTTCTTTAGCCCTCTCAGATAAAATACGGCCTACAGCCAAACAAGCAGGTATGTCCGAACGAGACTTAAGAACAGCTTTGATATCTTTCGAGTTCGTACCTGCAACCGCAACTTGTTTACAAGTCACCCTGTGCGTGAGCGATGCTGAAACAAACCGCTTCGAGATGAACACGTCGAGTGTAAATGGCTCCATGTAGGCTACCGTCCGTTGTTTGAATGATACGTGCTTTTTTGGATTTTTGGATTTCTTCCCCTTTTGGTATGTGTATGGCCTACTATTATCATCGTCTACAAAGTCCTCCACACCAAAGAAACTTCTGGGTGCATAATGAGCCTGTGATAGAGTAATCAAAGGTTTATAAATCTGGCCAAGTAATTTTTCTAATGCAAGAGATGGATTGATTTAAGCAGTATGCAAATGATAATTATCTGTGATCAAAACTTCTGGGATAACATCATGTAGAAGTCAAAAGAGTAGGCAATAAGAGGATATAGGGATTTTCTCTATCATTGTTGGTGTCCAAGGCAAAACTTATATAAGGATTACTATGAAGTTAGTAACGTCCCATGCTCACCACTAGCATATATTGTCCTCTTTGGACTTTCCCTTCGGGCTTTCTATCAAAGTTTAAAACGCGTCTGCTAAAGAGAGGTTTCCACACCCATATAAAAAATGTTTCGTTCCCTCTCCAACAGATGTGGGATCTCACAAAAGCCCTCAACAGTTGATATTGAAAACTCGTAGAATATTTATAATTCTAGTTACCTAGTTTGAAGTTGACACCTCATTAGATGTGATGTAATTCAGCAACAAAGGGGTAGAAATCTTCATTAGTTTTCTGAAATTTGTTTTGCACGTTTGGAAAGATCCCCAGTTTATAAGAGAAATGTCCAGCCATCTAACTAACTACAATAACAGCTATAAAAAACGACTAAGAGTATCCGCCACAAGTCAACAACTGACTAACAAGCCTGTTCCTCACGAAAACAAGAAAATAATAACCAAAACAAGAAAACAGAAAAAGACTAGACTAAAGCCCGTGTTAGCCAATACAACATCTAAGATAGCAACTTCACCATCTGATTATTGGGCCAACTCGTAGTGGATGTTAATGTATCAATATCCTAAATTCTATTAACTCCCAGCTTCTATGTAAAGCTTCTGGGAGGTATCTCTTAAGTTATCTGTAAGAGATTAGGCTATTAGTTTCAGTGTGAAAGCTAGAAGTAACATATACAGTTCCTTAAGCAGTCATGGTGTCGAAGAAAAAGCTAGGGTTCTTTGGATCAACACTGTCAAATACCAAAGGGAATTTGGTTTTAGAAGAAGATCTTTGACAACAAATGCTACTCCAGTAAATTGCTATTGGGTGAAAGTCAATATTGTTTTCTAGTATGAGATGTTACCTCGTTATGTAAATTATGCAAAGAGTGAAATATTGTGATTGTGAAGATGTATTGTGTGTAGTATTTTATATTGGAGGTTTTGCTTAATAGAAAAAATTTTTAAAAATATTGATAGTTAAGGGAAGAAATTTTTACCTCCCCCTTATGAAAGTCACTTGTTGGCACAAACAAATAAGGTCTGGCCCTGTTTACTTCACATGAACAAACCACATGCTTCCGCATATTTCCAAGCAAGTGTTTCAACATCTTCTCCTCCTACTAGCCAACCCCCTTTTGAGCACCTAAAAGATAACAAGAGGCGAAATCTTACATCTCCCAAGTCACATGAACTATCTCAGTTTAAACTACTAAATAAACATCAAGTACATTGGAGAAGGCTTAAATTCATCACGGAAGAACACATACAGATTCAACCTCTATGAGGCATTTTGTCGAACAGTTATCAGGCAATACATAATTCATTCTATCGAACATTTCAAATATCAAAGGCGAGTAACAAACGGAAGAAGCCATGAATCCGAACAAGTTACGTGCATTATTGGCAATCCATAACCAAAACTCCATCAAGAAAACAAAGAAATAATGTGAGGAGCTGAGAGAGAATACCCAATAGGATACAAATGAAGGGGAAAATGGCGAAACAAATTTCTTCAATAATTCAAACTTCTTCCACAGCTTATGCAACAAGTTAACGATCAGCTGCCAGTTCGTTGAGCGACAAATTAAATGGGAGAGAGCGAAGATCAGCGCGGTTGATTTTGGCTCAAAAACTTAGAAAAGAGAGACCAATATGTTAAAGAACAAAGATTGATGCAGCCCGTCTCCTCGCCATTTTCACCAGAACTATACCTTTGTTAGATTTGGTTCCTTATAGCACTTCGGGTCTCTCGAGTCTCAATTCATAAATTAGGGTTTCTATTTTGTTACATTACAACAATCTCATATTTTCGGATTGAAGTCCAATATTTCATAAATTAGGGCTAATATTTTATTTGTAAATTAATTTCCTTTATAATTACTTGTTTTTTTAAAAAATAAATAAATTTTGACCCTTAAATCACTTTTCATTTTTTAAATTTTTAATTTTATGTTACAATGTTAAAGTTTAAGAAGTGCCAGTAATTTTAATTTTCTAATGATATGAATTAATAAAATTTAGAGAGAAACAAAATTAAAACTTTTTTTTTTTTTCAAATTATGAGTTTTGAAATGAATAATCTTCGTGTTTTTGTCAAAATTATTTTTGTGCACCGTATAGGGAATGTGTACTACTTCAACCATATGTGAAAAGTAGAATATCCACTCGACTTTTTAGTTAAGATTGTAATTCTTAACTAAATGAACTAAACTCAAGTATCATAAGATCTCACATTGGTTGGAGAAAAGAACAAAACATTCTTTTAAGAGTGAAAACATCTACTTAACAGAAGCATTTTAAAACTGCAAGATTAACGACGATATGTAACGGGCCAAAATAAACAATATCTGCTAGTGTGGGCTTGGATCGTTACAAATGACACTAGAGTCAGACCCCGAATGGTGTGCTAGCGAGAAAGTTGAATCCCCAAGGAGAGGTGGATTGTGAGATCTCATCGGTTGGAAAGTGGAACAAAGCAAGTATGTAAACATCTATCTAACAGACACATTTTAAAACCGTGAGGCTGAGGCTGATGACGTAACAAACCAAAATAGATAATATTTAGTAGCAGTGGGCTTGAACCGTTACAAATAGTATACTAAGTTCTCAAACGCATATTATGAAAATTCAACAATTTTCATTCAACATACAAACAATGCACATAACAATAACATAATGTAGCATCAAACACGGTATGAGCTTTGATTAGATTAGGATAAAGCAACGATCACTAATTGTGTCATTTATACATCGTTTGAATTTGAAAAAAAATAATAAAAAAAAAATTAAAAAAAAAACATCATCCAACAAAAAGTTGTCAGTTTAAAAACTACCCATAAACAGCAACTCTACTCCTAAATTTTTGAAGTAATTTTGACAAAATTCCACCACTTAGTAAGGCCTCAGTGGCAAATATAAATCATCATATCCTTCCTTTCTATTCCTACAATACATGGCCTCAATCCCATTCTACTGATTCCAAACAAAAAAGAAATTCACTCACAGCTGTTTCTTCTTCTCCAGATTAGCAGCTGCCAGTCGTTGTCGCTTTCGCCATGCCGGGATTTTACCTGGGAACATCCATCTCAATAGTCTTTCCCAGGAGTAACAGCACAAGAACATAAGAAGTGCCCAAGCTAGAAGCTTATCCCTCAATCCCGCAGGCAGTGGAACCAGTTTCAGCAAGTCGTTGAGATCTCTGAACAAATCCGAGGTAATAACGGTGAAGAAACCAACCGCAGCCAAAAGAGCGTATAAGAATGGCTTGTTTTCGGATACGCTCTGGTTGAAGGGATGACCCATGTAGTTTACAGAAAAGGTTGCCACCTGAAGCATCATGCTTACCATGTATGAAACTGTGTTAACCAAGTTGGGATGAAAATCTGAATCTGGCTCTATACATTCATCAGGCATGTGCTTTTCGGCTTCTTTCACTGAAGACATCAAGAAAAATAAGTGGATAGCAAATTGGCCTAACAGAGAAAGGAGAACATAAGAACAAAAGATGTGTGGATGGGGGCGTTCAGCTGAAAGTGTTGGAAGGGGGCGCGCATGTGAGATGAACAGAAAGAAGGCTGCTGTGAATACTCCACTGATGGTCGCTTGAACATCGCCAAGCTTTACACCGTCCAAATACATAACACTGAGTACATAGGCGGTAGCGAGGCAGTTGAGACCGAGTATTTTGAACATCTGGAGAGTTGTCACCAGAGTACTTCGACCTTGGCGAATAATGTCCGTAGTCGGGGCAACAGAAGCATGCTTTGCTGTGAATGGTGATGCCATGGATGCATCTCCAAGCTTGACAATAGGGGCGGAGCGCCCATCACCCTCTTCATTTAACTCATCCATAAGTTTCTTTAGCTTCTGTCTTTGCATCTCGGCAGGTGTCCGTGCACGGTTACTAGCTTGCTCAGTAGCAGAATCCAGTTTTGCACTACCTTTGCTTTTTGAAGAACCTTCTCCAGCTAGAAGTGGTTTTCCTGATGATTCGGATGAAAGCTTAGATTTCTTCGACTTTGCAGACCGAGCAGCGTCATCTTTAGATGCTTCTGAAGAAGAGTTGCCACTTTGAGGAGGAGGGACAGCGTTCAGGAGAGCAATTCCTACATGGGCCTGATAAACAAGGAAGGGAATTACAAGTGCTATAGAGAATAGAAATTCATCTCAAACATCCAAGTTAAATGTTCTAGAACAAAATCTATCTGCTGCTCCACATTAAAATTGTTAACGCCCTAAAAGGTAAGTCGATAAACATCTTAAGACAAAACCTGTTTCAAAGCACCGACATCGTTCGTTCCATCCCCACACATCAACGTCATTCTTCCTACTGTTTTAAAAGTGGTCAATATGAGTTCTTTCTGCTCAGGAGCAACTCTTGCAAAAACCTGATAGACCAGTTCAGATATACGGCATCAAGTTGGCATCATTGCAAGGAACAATATTCTTACAAAAGAGAGATCGAGAACCTTAACGTATGGAATAACATCCAGCACAGTGAAGGTGCGTTGTAGCATTTCGATGCAGTCACCTCCAATACACAGATCATACATCTCCGATAAATCTCCCACCTCTTTCTCTCTGAGGATAAAGAAATCATGTAAATGTAAACACTAACATATGTGGGAAAAAGATGTAAATCAGCACGGTTGAGAAGCATGGGGAAAAAATAGAACCAAAGTGAGGACCTTAAATACTCATAAAATTCACCTGTAGGGAACTGTCTGTAACTCATCTGGGGAGAGCCATTCATATTCCTCAGTTCCCTTCTTTGAATTGAGAATTAAAATCTGCTTTGAGGTAATATGAACTTGGCTAGCTACGTGGCACGCTGTTAAAGCTTGGTCACCAGTAATCATTACCTGATATAACAGAAAAGCATGTATTTCACTCAAGAAACTTGCTTCAGAGTGATACAGAAAGAGATCGAACCATTTCAAAACATTTATTTTCAACTTAGAAAAGTTGGACTTATTATATATTTGTAAGAAACCAAATTTTTATGGAGAAGATGAAGGAATACAAGGGTATATGGAAAGAAATAGGTCCAATAGGTCCGAAAAAAGAGGAGTCCATTCTTGTTAAGAAAAAGACTCTAATCTAAAACAATAAGACCAAGAACAAAATTACATAAATGTATAGTGACCGACATCCATAAAGAATGATAGGTAGGTTGCAAATATAAGAAAAAATTACTAAGCAGATGGCAGAATCCTATAAGACATAACGAGGCCTACAAGACTGCCTTGATAAATCAATCGAGTTTGCAGTTACATGATATACAAAGGAGATCGAAAGATTAAGGGTTTCAGTGATCAAAGAAAATTCTTACCGCCATGGTTAAAATCCAGATGATATTAAAAATTCAATAGACGTGGACTTCCACATTTGAGTTGAATCTTTGTATTATCAGAACAATTAAAGATTATACTTAGAATAGCTCTGTCATTAATTACCGTGGGTTGACATTCAGATTCTATTGAGAATATAAGAACTAATAATTGAGTATATTTCCAAAAGTTATAGTTCTCGTAATGTCTTGTTCATCCAGTTAGATGCTTAATCCAGAAAATCTGATTTTCGAAGAATAAAAGTCTTTCACTTCGGAATGCATAAACTAAAGAACATATGCAGTTTCACAACAGAACAAATCCATTGGTACTGATTAATTCATTCTACAGCCTCTCATCATAGACGCATAAAATGAATAATGGAAAGAATATTAGTTCCTTAAGAAATTGATAATGATGCTCTTAAACCTCACTGATATAGTAAACCAACAAGTATTTTCTATTAGTCACAATTAAGTGGAAATAATTAGGCTGGATAAACTGTACCAAGTCATGGGATGATACTTTAAGCTCAGATAATATTGTAGCCGAATCTGCTCGAATTGGACAATTGAACACCTGGAATGTAATTAATGAACATTAAACAAAAGAGAAACAGAAACGAAAGAGAAACAGAAAAAATAGCTCTAATTGCAAGGTGAATATTTCGTAAGAATGGAGAATCAATTATGGGTGGACAAAAGAACGAGTGGTTTTCCAAATGATTAAAATCAGATATTAAAAATGAAACAAGAGAGAGGAAGTCCTGATTACCGCAAAACCTGCAAATGTAAGGTCACTCTCCACCAAGTCCCTATCCAGGGCTCTAGCTTCACTAACCTACAATATTGGAAAGAAATAGAAACCAGCCAGGTAAATGAAGCATTTATATAATGAAATTACAGATTTATGTACATTCCATTTCAAATAGTACAAAATATTGATGACAATGGCAGCAATAAAGAAGAAAATGACAATGATCCAAGGAACATGGACACAAACATGAGAAAATCCAGACAATGAGATATAACATTTTCTAAGAAGTTAGGTCATGGGCACTTTCAATGAAATATATTTTAATATACTTTTCCACCTATTAATACTACAATAAACTACAGAACTTCCATCTTCATCTACTCAATCTAAAGCAACTTTAAATAATGTTAAATAAAGTGTGTATCTTCTTGGACAAAATGTTATTTAACAACAAAATAAGAGCAACTTCCCTCAATATATACGTCTTTACAAAGGGGAAAACACAAAAAACTTGATCTGAGCAGTGAAAAATTACTTTTACGCAGATTTATTAATAGAAATATAATTATTTTTTTCGTTTGTTATTTATTTAAATATTATTGTTCAGTTCCAATAGATTTTCATCCTTCCTTACATTAAATCTAAGATCCTTACGTGAATAATTTCACTTGATTAAAAGAAGACTTTTCTTTTTCTAACGTTTCTATGAATAGTTTTGTTCATTTTCTCTGTTGCATGTGTCACTCAATATATTCCCCTTCATGCTCAAATATGGCCATAACATGTTCAAGATTTTACAAGTAATTTAAAAGATCAGAGATTTCAATCACACGTCCAGCATGTCTCCAGTGTATGTTCAAACATGCTTGTGCGGATAAACAACAATGTGCTCAAATAGAGTGCCCATGTTTCCGAGACAAAGATGGTGATCGTGAAAATCACAGTTGGAAAAATAACCCAAAGAAAAAAATGAAACTGTCAACTGTGACAATAACAGGGACAACTAAAATGGCAACGATGATCTTGGCGAAAACATACAAAATAGTGAATGGTCATTTTAAATTTATGCATAGATGTGGAAGGAGGGAGGGGGTGATGGGACGAATATCTTACTGTCATGTCTGGAAGTGATTTGTAAGCAAGAGCAAGGACACGGGAACCTTGTCGTGTATATTTCTTATACGTCTCAACATAAAATGAAGGCATATCCGTGAGCCTCTCCTGGATGGTTTCGGGGGCACCCTGAAATGAAGAGACCAAGTTTATTTAAACGGGGGAGGTTAAAACAATTCTTTGCATGGCAAATAACAAACTCGACATGTAACTCTGGTGCTAGAATCTAAATACTTATATTCAGGCCAATGCATGCTAGATGTGTCCCTAGCATGTCCTAACATGTCTGAAATTAAAATACAATAACATCATTCTTTCGTTTCATCCTTGTGTTCCCAAATTACATTCTTGATGCAAATCTATGGGCATATCTTACTAGTTTCGTGAAGAACTCAAACACTTAAAGTGTTCATACTTCATGAAAGTTAATACAACTATGAGACAAAGAATTCATACAATTTTCCACCAAAATCGATTTCAATATAATCAAATTGCTACACCGCACCTGTTCATTCTAGCCTCTAATTGAACTTTGGCAAGCGAGCTTTTCTAAATTTTATGGCACAAGAGAAATAGGAGGGTCTTAATGGGTTTAAGAAGCCTGGGAAGGAGGTTTAGGGAGCGACCATTTCCCTGGCTCTCTATGAGCTTTCTAAGAGATTTGTAGTTGACCTTTTATATTCTATTCTTAACAACTAGAGCAGTTTTCTTGTAATTTTACCTTTTCTTCTCTTTTTATTAAATCCATAAATTTCATTAATAAAATGAAACATACTAAAAGGGAGGAAGTCCTCCAAGAATAATGGGGTTTCAAAAAACCCCTCCAATTAACACAAATATTGCTAAGCATATCATTACAAAATGATCTATCTAGCATACACCAAGTAGTTGATGCATACAAAATTAGAACATATGGATAAGTGGGGTTTCTCTTCATCTTCCCGAGGTTCTATTCTTCTTGTGGCTCTTCTTGTTGAAAAGTTTCATCAATAAAGAGAGAGGATCAACCACATTAGGACTGCCCAACAATAATTCCATCATGATCAGTGGAATTAGTGATTTTTAAGGCATTTGGATCTTTCAAATTAAGAAGCGGATCATGCACTACGGATCCCTTTGAACCAACAGCTACTTCGTTCAACTTATCTTTATACAACAAAATAAATTCATCTTCCAGCAAATTTGAAATGTCTTTGAATGATAAATCACCATGAACTTGGAGTATCAACAGAAACTATATCACCAAAACAGAGAGAGAAACTTCTAATGCTACCATCCTTCACAACAATTTCTACTGGAATGAAGTCATAAATGTTCTTCTTAACTTCAATTAGGGCAGTTGAAAGAAAGTTGCTAGTTATATTGGCATGGCTTTTGGTCTGTTTCGTCTCAGTTGTCGTTTATTTGGGCCATTCTTTTTCAAAGCCCCTTATATATGCCTTCATTCAATTTCATGAAAGTTGGTTTCTTTTAAAAAAAATAATAAGTAAAAGAATCTAGCCTCATTTAAAAGATTGGTTGTGCTGGTTTTTTTTTTCAGTTACCCATTGTATATCCTTTCAGATTCTCAATGAAAGTATGGTTCTTCATCCCAAAAAGGAAAGGGAAAAAAAGTAAGTTTAACACGTATGATGGACATGAAGAGGAAACAATCAGACCTTCACAAATGCAAGAAATTCCTCTTGAAGGCGTACAACAACTGCCATTCTCTTCAAATGTGAAGCAAAGTGGTGCCTCTGAACAATCTGGACAGCGTGCCCACTTCCCCTGCAATTAATTAAAAACAAATTCTATAATGAAAATAAAGAAAAATGCATAGCCATGCAGAGTTAGATGACTATAAGAACTAAATGTCTCACCTAGAGAAAAACAGAAAAAGCAGTTGCTGATGCACAAAACTTAAAGCAGGAATTTTTTTTTTTTTTTTTTTGATAACCCAAAATATGTAATGAAGAATGAAGAGGATAAGATAAAATGCTTAAGTAACATTGAACGTGAATTCAAAGTGCATGGATGACTGTTCTAAAAAGTAAAGGCACGGGCATAAAGATCGCACAAAGTACAATCGTAGCATCTACCTTCCGTGGAAATGTCTATGTAGTTTCACTCAAATGTCTATGTTATGAAATTTGGCATGGCGTGTTTGTGTATGGAAGAGAGAGAGTTAAAAACAAGTACATTGCCACTTACGTGTATATCTAAAGCTTCTACTAAGACTTACTAACCATCATGGGGACCCTAAACAAAGAGAACAAGTTGTGAAACAAATGGACTGGATGAGAGTAAGTCTACCTCTTTCAGTATTAGCAAGCTTGGGTATTAACATTTGAGGGAGGTGAACAAAAAAAAACAATTTATAACCTGAAACAAATCTAAATTTGTATCTTATCGTTGACAGTTTGACCATGGCCCACCGTGCAACATTTTACATGCTGAGATAATACATGTAAACATAAAATTTAAGTTATAAATTTGATCATATTCCATAGGATATCAGATTTAAACTAAAACTTCAATCAATTTAAGGAATCTTTCTACATTATAATTTACATATATAAGTACATCGACACATAAATTCATATGTTTGTGGAACCTTAAAAGAAAGGAGGGGAACATACTTTCTGGGAATGGCTTTCTCATCAGATTTGTAAGCCCAATCAACTCCCTTGAGTGCAGCCTTTTCAAGAGGATCCCCCACCTATCGAAAAGTGAGAACAGATAAAGTAATGTTCCCAGATGTAACTTTAATATGAATGTTGAATGAATTAAAAAAAAAAAAAAAAAGAATATATTTTGACACGTGCAAACAAATAAATACCCTTTATCTAAGCTGCATATGAATATATATCTGAAAGGTACAATATGCAAGCAGGACCATCGAATCCCCCTTGGCAGAAACTTGGGAACCATTATTATGTGAAAGTTTTTGGTTTGGGATAGTTCGGGTTATTTAGTTTTCAACATTTTCTTTCGAGAGGGATTGGATGGTCCTGCTTGTATATAGAATTTATATTCACGATTTCTGTGAACATAGAAACTATAATATCTGTCACACAACCTCCTCAACCATGAAGTATTTGGGTTGGGATAGTTCGAGTTATTTACGTTATTTGTTCAAATTCTTAAAAGAGTAAGAAATAATAATAATAATAATAATAATAATAATAATCCACTAAGAGAGGCCTAGAACGAAACACCCGGGCCAAGGCCACTCCAACATAGAGGAAATGCATTTGGTCAAAGGTAGCAGGAGCGGTTTCAAAATTGAAATAAATGTTTAAATACACTTGCTCCAAATGTATATCCAACAAGTGCCAGCAAAGTACAAGGTTTGGATGTCCAAGGCAACGTGTTTCATGAGATAATGTCAAATCAACCCCATTAATAACAACCTTTTCAAGCAGAGATTCCCACCCAGTTGAAAAGTGAAAACCAAATACAGTGTTCCATACGCAATATTTTGTAAGAAGCATATTCACGCAAACTTTTCTTTTCATGGATAGTTATATCAAGAATTCAAGAACGAAGCTAGCTTACCAACTTGTTGTCCACAAACACCAATGCATGGCAAGAAGCCAGAATTTCAACTGTGCGCAAAGACACACTAGTCATGTCAGTTTCCAAATCCTCCTTATCACTCACCCCAACTACTCCTCGAAACTCCTACAGATGCCCAGATAGTGAAGAATAAACATCTTCAATAGAATTACATAATGGATAACTATTTCCGTATGATGAGTTCAATATGAACAAACCATGTCATCTGATGTCAACGTTCCTGTTTTATCGAAACAACAAATATCAACCTGCAGAAAAAAAAATAATAAAAAAAATTAATTACAAATACACACATAGAAAGGTACTAACATGCCAACCCAACAAAAACAGAATAAAAACGAACTTACACAACACAGATTTATGTATTACAGCTCTAAAAAGGCAATACATCAACACAAAGCCAGAACCAAAACCAACCGATATCAGAGCTACAAAATAATATTAAGAAAACAATAAACATTACAAACAGCCCCAATTGTTGGCGATTAGATATAAACTTAAAGATAATCACAAACAAGTCTAAGACATTCAACCGTCCAAAATCAGTTAAAACACCAAGGAAAAGCCATAATAAACTGCATCAAACTCCAAGTCCTTGATAGGACCCGGATCTTGAAAATAGAAGCAAACAAGTAACATTGAAATTGTATTACAAAATAAAGAAAGAAGATATTACAATATCCAAGCACTTCGAGAGGCCAAAACTTTCCCAAATTTTACCTCCCCATTTATAACCAACTCCCTCAAAAACGTATTGTCTAATAACAAACATGCGCAGATAGTATCTTAATAATACTGATTAATAATCCTTTAGTTGATACTAATATGAATAATCCTTTGGTTGAATTTCATTCAGGAAATAAACACCCAATCTTTTCTTACATCTATTTTTCTTTTTATCACTTGGTACAAAGTGAACGCTCCCTTTGTAATTATAGTTCATCTTCTCTAATAACCAATTGGAGATGTTTGTTTATAATCCATTGGATAGGATATCATATTTTTGTAATTTCATTCAATCAATGAAAATTTACAGTTTCCTATAAAAAATAAAAAAGCATCTTAATAATGCTAACATTTCCCAACTAATATTCCTCATATATAGACAAATAGACAGTTCGCACTGTGTTATCACCATTGTGGCTCCAACATAACATTCCTTGTAAATAAGAGCTCTATTCTAAATCAATTTTACAAAGCATTTAAATCCTCGAGTGTTTGGACTAGATAGCATGCACCTTGACAATTCCCACGGAATAACCGCCGAACCTTAATACATTTAATTGCCAAGGTAACTCACAAATAAGTTCAATTTTTTTTATAAAAAAATATAGTTTTGTGGTTTTGTACAGTTTACAGCCTCTAAATGAGGTAACCAACACAAAATTTTGTAATTACACTACTCTCCTTGTCAACCTAGATTGTACGGTCTTCTTCTTGTACATCCTTTGGTTTGGGGAGGGATCCTTGTCCCTTTGTCCTTTAGGTTGTTGGTTTTGTGGAATTTAGTGATTTATCGTTTCTTATTCAAAAGAAAAAAAAAAAGGGTAACACATAGTATGTTAAATCCTAACCCGAACTTAAACTCAACTCAGTCCCTCTAAACCATTTATACATAGCACTAATTGCTCATCGTGGTTAGTATAACTCTCTTCTTCTATAAGCCTGCCTTGCACAAAGAACTCATAGGAGCGCAATAATCTGCCTTTACACTACCAAGCTACTTAGAATCTATCGTCTCTCCTCTTCCAACAATTTGATATCATTTGGTCCCACCACTCATCCATGCCCAACGCCATTGACCAGCTTCTTTGGGGATGTGCAGTCAATATTGTTTTATAAGAAATTTGAAGTAAACATGAACTTTCAATAACACAGGTAAAACCATTAAAAAAAAAATAATAATAAAAAATAAAAAACTGGAGATCATGCTCTTCAATGACTCTTGGTGTATGGCTTCTACTCGCTTTTGTATTTATGATATTTACCACCCATTTTTGTAATTCTTCTTTCATTAATGATCGTTTTGGTTTCTTATCAAAATAAGATATTTCCCAATGGAAGCTTTATAATTTTGTAATGGCATGACAACTGATAGAAAGTTGTCTTACCAGTTAATACGCCAAAGGTTGGAAATACAAAACAATGAATAAATATATCATGCATATGATCTGAAGATAAATTAACGATCTCACATTGTGTAAAGAAGAAAAGAGTTTGAAGTGGACTTAATTGCAAAAACAGAGGTGAAAATTCACCAGACAGGCAGAGGCAAACTACCTTTCCAGCAAATGGTATTCGGAAAGGCTCTGTACAAAATATTCCCCGACGTGCCAGAGCAATTAATGATGTATTAACGGCTATTGACAGTTCCATTGGTAGTTCAGGAGGAATTACAGAAGTGATTATAAGTGAGCAACTAAGGAAAAGCTTGTACTTGCTTCTCGTGGGATCTTCCAATCCCTGCATCGAAGAAACTAACTTCACCCTATATCATTGAGATCTACAACTTGAGCACAGAAAAGCATGTCACCTTACCTTTACAAGTACGTAACCAGCAGCTATAACGGCAAATACAACTAAGAACATGATAAATAGGCCACTTTCCCAACTGTTAGCTGTAACCTACAATTGGAGCAAAAGGTAAATACATATATATTATTGTATCTTGGACAATAAGCTTAGTACAAAGTTCATTACAGTTGCAAACCAATAAATGTCAAATTAGTTACCCTCTCCGTAGAAAATAAAATTGTGCGCATTAGTTTCCCTTGACTTGTTTCGAAACCAGTCCTCAAAACAACTGCTAGGCAGCCACCATCAGGGGTTCTAAGAGGAAAGGTCTGTTCCACCCAATAAATCATAAAAATGAGAATATTCACAAGATCAAAACTAAAGCCACCAAATTTCTTTCAAGAAAAACTACCTTATCTGGAGTATGCTGCAATATTTTGGTCCCACCAAATAACATATGACTTTTGTCTCTTTTAGCTGATAACTTCTCCTCAATTCCTCTCCCAGATATTGAAACCTGGGAAGGTAAGCTCTATTTAATGTGGTTATGAAGCATAGATATAAAATCTTTCATATCCTTCTCAACCCTAATAAAGCACCCCACTCAGGAACTTATTTAAATAACTCAGCTTCACATTAATATTATTTAACAAAACTATTATATAGATACTATAGGTTAAGTAAGAAAAAGAATACCTAGCTGAAATGCTTTCTTGAAATTTGAGTTGTAACTTTTCAAAACTATTCAGTACTTGAAATTAATTCTTGTAATTTTAGGTATTAACTTGCGAGTATACATAGCTTCAGCTTTAGGTAGCTATTCAGTTATGATTGTTGTAGAAAGTATGCTATTTTGAACATTCTGGATGTTGTCAGCTCTTCTTTTTCGTCTTTTTTTTTTTTTTTTTTTGGGGGGGGGGGGGGGGGGGGGGGGGGGGGGGGGGGGGGGG
>NW_019272035.1:1493048-1511023 GCF_002738345.1 Cucurbita maxima | reverse complement strand
GGGGGGGGGGGGGGGGGGGGGACAGAAAAATAAAAATAAAAAATACAAGAAGAAACACCTTCCATTGTGGTGTAGACTCCCCAGTAAGAATGGCTTCATTAACAATAGCACTTCCAGCCAAGATAAGCATATCAGCAGGTACAGACTTATCTTCACCACTCCGACCAGAATCACGCCCTACAGAGACAACATCTCCTGGCAAAAGCTCAGTTCCAGGTAGCTTCACCCACCTAAGTTACACCATCACGTTTACATGTCAAGAAGCAGAGTCGGGGAAAAAAAACAAGATAAATAGTCCAAGTGGTAAAAATGACATACTTTCCACAACGATGCACCATTAAGGTCTGAGTATCCACTCTAACACGCCTTAACTCACTTAAGGTCTTTAACCGACTTTTTGCCATTGTTGACTCAAACATAAACAGCATAAACAGAGTAAACAGGCTGTAATACCAATACTCATCCAAACACCATAGCCCCACACAAAAAACCTGGGAGAAGGCAGAAAAGGTACAGCCGTAAGAGAAATATTAAAAAAAATGCCTCTTAAAACAAATCAAGTGGGGTTGTTGGGGGTGGGGCGGATAGAGGGGGGGAGAGAAGGGAGGGCAACTATAAAGTAAACACAAAATCCCTTGGATAAAACAGAGTCAACCTGAAACACAAAAAATGGTTCCATACACTGCTCTTTCATTAATTTCACGAACGTAGGTTGTGGATACTCAAATCTGTAAAGTAAAAAATGAAGAGAAAAAGAGCATTAAACAAACTATTAAAGATAACAATCCTGTAACAAGGATCAGGTTCCACAAGTTCAATTCCTCGCATCCAATAATAATATCATATTATTATTGGTGTTTACAAAAGACCTTCCCATTTTGCAATGAGGGAGGTATAACTATAGGAAGTAAAAATATTAGACAGTTTACACTAAGATATAGTTTGGTAAACAACATTGTCAAAAAGTTTTGTATATAAGTCTGTGTCTTTTCTACGAATATTCTCTATTTTCTTTCTTTCCACATATTCAAAAAGAAAGCCATGATGAGATGTCATATCCTTCACTTTCCTAAGAAATGTGAGATGTCATCCGAATATATTGAGAATCATTGTCCAAAAATTCTAAGCATATGTGCATTGCATAAATAAGTGGCTTTGTGATTCGTTTTCTTTGTTACATAACACAGACACGAATTTGGAGAAAGAGTGATGTAAGGCATTCTTTTTTTGAAGATTTTCACTTGTGCTAATGGCTTTATGCCCTATTTTCCAAATGAAGAACTTTATCTTTTTAGGCTGATGTCCTTAACATACTGTCTTTGCTAGCGTGAGATCTATTACTTCTACTTTTTTTCCCCATGTTCATCATCAAGGATTTTGTAGAAAAGACCATGTCAGAGCTGGGGAGCCAAGTCAGTGAGTCCACTTCGTTTGACAATACCACAGGGAGGTCAAGGCTTAATTCAGTCCATTCTGTTGCTTCATTATCCTTTAAATTCCTACAAGCTTCAAGTCCCATAATTTGTCGACAACATTCAAAGTTTCTTTGATGGTGGCTTTTTTGCTATGTGAGAGCCTGTATAAAAGTGGATACCTCAGGGCTAGCGTGGTGTTTTCAATCCATGGGTAGGTCTAAGATGATGTGTTTTCTCCCTCACCCACCTTATGGCATGTTTAGTTGGTGATGAGGTTTTGATGTTTCTGTATGTACTTCCAAGGCCCTTTTATAAAAGATGGAGGGGTTGGTTTTTGTTTGATGTAGAAGTATATTTGACCTTTATAAGAGTTCTCTACAAAGCCTTTTCTTCGTGATGATATCTCCATATCCATTTGGTGAGGAGAGCTTTGTTCTTCTTCTTTATCTAGAAAAGACCGAGGCCTCCCTTTTCTATTGGGAGGTTTATAATATTCCATCGAACAAGGTGTGTGTCATCTTTCCACAGGTAGTTTCTGAATAAAGATTATTAATGACTGGAAGGCTTTTCTTCTGCCGTTCTTTTGGAAGAAAATTTCCTCCACCCCAGCCTCTAAGTTGTTTCCTCCTCTTTCGTTCTTAATACGTTGTTTCTCATCAAAACAATAATAATAATAATAATAATAATAAAGGAGGCATATAGTACAATATCAATTTGAAATGGGGAATAATGACAGACTTTTTAATGAATGTTAAAGACACCAGATACCCAAACACGAAATTTTGGTGAGAAGTAAGAGGCTTGGTCTCATAAATTACCGAAAGCCCTTCTAATGATGTGTACACGTTTCGAAAACTTCATTTGCATTAGAAGTCCACAAAATGGCCTTATTGAGTATTTTTTTTAATCCAAAAGTGTATAGAAAAAATGGTTAACAGACGAACCAAGTAAAAAGATGAGAAAACATAGGTTTGCATGAAAAATACCCTGAAGCATGTAACAATCATTTTCTCCCTATCTTCCCTGACATCAAAGTCTAATGAAGTCCAACTGTAAACTGATAGTACTCAGGGTTTTCTTGGTCTAACATATTCCTTCTAAATGATAAATATCAAGCAAACATTATCAGGAGAACTCAAGTTACTCAATCAAATAAGTGGAATGGTGTACATTATATGTAAAATGTATTATGGAAACATTATCTTTTCTATTCCACAGATGTAAAACATTATCAAGCCATTCAAGCATGCAGCAGTCAATTGTAAAACATCCACATTCAACCAAAGCACAAAGTAATAAAAGTAAAAGTGAATCGCAAAAGAAAAACCCACATATTGCGTCCCCATTTTTCAACAGCAGCTACAACTTTAGGCTCAGAGCCATAGCCAGTGTTCTTTAGATAATAACCAACAGTTTCTTTTGTTGGGTAAGGAAGCTTGCAGAAAGTCTCCTTCTCCTTCGAATAAATAAATCTTTGTTTTCTGAAATCAAAGTAGATCTCCTCAGTATCCACTGCAGATACAGAACCTGCCAGCTGCAAAGCAAAGAGTTAAGGTGACTGATAATGAAAAGAACAGATACTAGAATTTTGAAAAACAAAGTCAGAATCAGAGTGCAGGGAAGACTGTACACTGAAGAAACAGTTCTTCCCTTTTCTATGAAAATCCAGTTTTCATTTCTCAATGAAAGAATATGCAATCAAATAAAATTGGAATTGGAATGATATGGAGAAGATTAGCAATGCCCTTGCACAAGGATGATGCGCACGAACCAATAAATAATCCAAAAATACAATGGAAATAAAAAGTAAATAAATAAAAGGAATTCCAAAACAACAGGAACAAAAAAAAAAAAAAAAAGAGGAAAAAGCTAACAAACTACAAGAATTACCCATGGGACAAATATCTTGAACTAAAATCTGTTCCATCCAAAATTCATAATTTTTAAATTACGGTGTCCATGTAGAACTCATTTCACTCTCGTAATTATTCTGGTCACCATAACAAACAACAAGAAGACAATCTGATGTATACTTGCTAGTTAAATCAAAAATAATTTGTATTCTTATTTGTTCGAGTTGTTTAACTAGGTTAGTAGAAGGTTATTATCAGGATTGACCTTAGATTAGTTTATTGTTATGTTGATAATTATAAACATTCATCTACCATGAACAGTGGTCCTCGTACATAAATGCTTGCTGATTGACATTTGCCACTATATATCTTGACGTTCAATAAAAAATAAAAAATAAGTTCGCTCATTCAAGATTTTGATATGCACCCCACGCTTTATCAAAAGTAAATATTTACAATGCCTAATTTAAAATTTCAATCAAGATCTTGATATGCATGCTTAATCACTTACAATCTTACGAAAATGAAGCTGAACAATTTCTTTCGAGCCTGAAAATTTTGCAGGAACTATCTTGCATGTATCAGCATGGTAAATATCATTAACCTGCATCTCAAAAGAGCATCATGCAAAAACATAAGATATTTACAAACTATATTGCTTTCATTTAAATTAAATATTAAGCCATAATCAAGTACATTTCAAAAAATTTAACTAATCCGAGTAATAAAAAAGTATGAGAAAAGAGATCAGTTTGAACTTTAAAAATATAAACTTTCTAAGTGAAAACAGTAGAAAGCACGTCAACCATGGAGGAAATGGTTTTTCCTTCTTTTCTCTCTTTGATGGGAAGTGATCGAGAATTGTATCAATGCGACAAAAGGGAACAAGGAAACTTCCTCCCATAGAATACTATCATAAAAAGACTTTCCAAGTCGTGTAAAGACTACAAATTACAAAGAACCCTTGTGGTTTTAGCTCCGCCAAGGAGCCAAATGTTGCATGACATACACAAAAGAACCATGAGTATTCACCTTAACCTCAAAAATTCTAAGGTTCCACTCCTTCCATGTTAACCAAAGGGTAGCTCTCACTGCAAACATCCAAAGGACCTAAGACTTACCATCAAAATGCCTCCCCATTCCCTACCAGAATTTGCATCAGCCAATCATCAACCCTTGGTAGACACAAGGGAAGTTCAAACTCATTCAAAAATAGTTCAACACAAGCAGGGAGAGAGAAGGAGGAAGAGTGAGGCAAAAATTAAGCAAAATGACACCATCAGGGTTCTATCCACAAACTAACAAAAGTTAACTGGTATAATAATGGTGGTTAATAAAAACGTTCCTTGGGCAGATTGGAAGGGAAATTTTCTAAGGAGGTTAAATTTTTATCTGGACGCTCAACCATGAAAGCGTTAATAAATCATATGCAATGATAGACTAAATTACCTATGTGAAAACATGGCTTTAAATCCAAGTTGGGGATTATCTGTATGAGAAATAGGAACGATCAAGCTCAAATCATTCTCTTCGTTGATTAAGCAATAAGATTTAGACACTCATCCAGTGTTCCAAATTTTCATGGTGACCACTCAATCAGGGTAATATCTCTAAACTGGTAACCAGAGATAGGCAAAAGTGTGAAGATTCCATGCACTAATACTGCAAATGCAATCAATTGGGGTCTATGGATAGAAATATATGAAGGATTATTCAATGGGAAAAAGTACTCAATCAAGGAACAGGGATTCTAATTTGCAACCAAGCAACATGAAATTCAATCAGAGAAAATGGGTAATTTGTAAACTCCTACTGAAAGTCGAACTATTGAATACACACCCTCAAATCCAGCAGAAACATAGAAAGATAGAAAAAGTGATATTTTACAGTTATGCTGCACATATGCAGCTAAACATACTGCAGGCAACAACATGACAAGTCTACATCTCAAATGCAATGGCAATGCATAAGCATCATCAAATGCAAGTACGAAACTAACGAAAGAAAAGAACGATGGTTGTAAAACGGCACCTGACTGTACTGAACAAAACATTTGAAATCAACAGACCAAGCAGTGAAAAGCAAGAACAAAACATGAAGAGCCGCCAGTCCACCTAAAACAATGACAGCATCCCCGAAGTCTATACTAGGAACCACGACGGCAAGCCAGGCCACATAAAGAATGGCGAATGGCCACAGATCCAACCGCCATGCCCAGTGTTTCTTTCTCAACAAGTCAACTCTCTCGACCACCTTCCCGCCCACTTGGAATCTTAACATCTTTCTCAACTCTGCTGCTCAATTCGAAGATTCGCAAACGTGGACCATCTGGTAATCAACGAGTGTAAATCGATCAGGTTGAGATCATGAAAGAGAGAAGAAATTGAAACGACGAATTGAATTGAGACCGGAAATGAATGAATCGGAAAATACCAAAGAGATCGGCGGGAAGCGATTGAATCAGCAGAGCAGCTGGGATTTTGTTTAAGAGATGAAGAGATGGTTTTAGATTCATTGCTTGTTTTTTCTTTGCTTTTTTTTTTTTCTTTTTTTAGCTCACTTTTTATTTTATGCATTAATTAATTATAAAACATTGACCATATGAAATTTATAAAATTGGATTTTTCTATTAAAAAAATCTTTTTTTTTTTTTTTTTTTTTTGGTGTCTTATGCAGATTTTCAAATACATTAAATTAAATGTATTTAACACAAATATTTATTTGGCATTTTATTTAATGCTTTGGATCTTGTGAACAAATTAATGAAAAATATAAAAACAACATGAATTTAAAATTTTAACATTAAAAAAAATTAAAACTTTGATAAATATATTAATTATTTT
Source organism: Cucurbita maxima (assembly GCF_002738345.1). Taxonomy (NCBI): domain Eukaryota; kingdom Viridiplantae; phylum Streptophyta; class Magnoliopsida; order Cucurbitales; family Cucurbitaceae; genus Cucurbita; species Cucurbita maxima. Next base: position 1,504,912 of record NW_019272035.1, on the reverse strand, counting down.
TTTTTTGTTGTTATAACAATAATAAATACATCGTTGATTAATACACTAATTAATCATTGAATAACTCTACAATAATCAAGTTTATCAGCTTCATATCGTATATAGGAAGGTTCTATAATTCATTGAACTAACAAGCAAAAATTTATTCGAGCAACGACGAATGTTGTATTAAAGAGTTTAAATTACAACAAGTTAATTATGAAACATAAAGTTTGATAGTAAATCAAAAAATTTGCTTACAATATAATTATATATACATATATTTATTACAATTTAATTTAATTTCATAATTCTTTTTTCCATTATTTATTTTTTTAATAACTCTTATCAATAAAATTTGGAGGCTTGCAAATATAATTTTTCAAAATAAAATTGAATTGCAAATTTAAATTCAATTTTTTGAAATAAATAAATAGACGTTGTTTTACTTTATTAAAAATAAAAATAAAAAAAACTAAATAAATGACCTTTAACTACATGAACCAACTGAACCCAATATTCTATCATTGAGTTGGGTTGGGTTCATTATTTAAAACCCGAACAATTGAGTTGAGTCTAAAAAATTTCATAACTCTCGAACCCAATCCATGAACACCTCTATCCAACGGGTCTATTGGTTATACTCCCTCATATGTTTACCACTAACTCATCCGAACAAACTATCAACTAATTACGACTATGCCACAACTTGTATCCTTGAAGTCTTGTTTAAAAGCTAAAAGTACAAGAAAATAAAGAATTTGTGCTTAAAAACAAAAGCTGACTGTTCTTAAAAAGGAAGGAAAATGAAGATGAAGAACCGTCATGATATTGCGTTCTTACGAGACATACATACGTAATACTTTCATATCTTTCATGATCAACATACATGACTTACCAATGTCTCAAAGACATAGAGTAAACATATTAACATAGTTCACGTTGCATGACATATGGAGGTTCATGCATCATACAACATTGATATCACAACATAGTTTCATAACGTAGAAAAAGCATATCATAGTATAACTTATAACATAGCATAACATGTATCATAGCATAACTTATGTCATAACATGAATCGCCATATTATATAACACGTCAAACAATCCTAAAACATGACACGTGCAAGGGCCACAGCGCACGCATCATTCATACAGCATACAAATCATCCAACCATACAAATCATCCAACCAAACTAACAGTAAAGCCACTTATTTGGTTAGCCTAAGTCGGAGTCGTTAATTATTCCTCTTGAATCTGCTCCTCAAAGTCCAATTCAACCTACATGGGCCCACGACATTGGGTTAAGGCATAATAAACGACTTAATTCATCTAACGGTATCAATTAAGTCTACTTTTGGCTCAAAAATAACTTAAATTGAACAACTAATGGCCAAACTAACCTCGAACGCTTCCAATAACGTCAAAATCGGCTATGATTGATTCTTATGCACTACGTGATGCTATGTTTGATGGATTTATATGTTAAGTATGATAGACTTAGTATCCTATGTGTTGATTGATAGATTATGCCACCCTAAGGACATGAAAAGGAATACAAGAGAATGTCGAGATCATCAAGTGTCGAATTCAAATCTAAATCCTAGGCATTGGTCGTGACAAATGGTATCAAAGCAGTACCTCTCCTAGTAAGATGTGGTTTGATGATGAACCAAGATGGAAGCTGGAGGGCATGTGACACCTTAGTAAATAAGGGATACATGAATAAACCAAGACCATATTCGAATGAAAGCGAATCTGAGCATAAGATGACTAAGAAAGGCTTAAAAGAATTGCAAGCCACTAACTATACCAACAAAGTGCATCTTGCTTTTAGATGGCTCAGTTATAAGAATTTCAAATTTAAGCGTATTTTGTTTGGAACAATTCTATGTTGGGTGACCTTAGAATTTCCTTAGGATGCATGTGATTAAGGACAAAGCATGCTATAAGGAATTGTGTTGATCTGATGAGATAGTATTTACTCTTATAAACAAGCAAAGAGTAAGTATGTGACCATGTCGCAGATAAATGTCGAGGCCATCAAGTATTGAATTTGAATTCTGGGCATGATTCATTACAAAAAAACTCAAGCCCACTTTTAGTATCTCTTTTCTTTAAAGAAAACGTTCTAAACCAAATGATTTGTGAAAAGAAGTAAAACCATCTACTAACAATTAGTAGATTCAAGAGACAAGCGTACCTCTTCCACGAAGAAACTCTGCAGGCTGGTGTCAAGGTCATTATCCCAAAGCTGGTTGATTGTGGCATTAACATTGCTTGTCCAGAACCCCTCATCTGATCCCCATTTGGCATACCAGCAGTGTTCAGGCGTAGTTACAACTCCACAAGAAAATGCTTTCATTTCTGGACATTTCTTCATAACCACTTTTTTCAGACATGGGAACTTAATAGTGCTTTTCCCAGAATGAAAGGTTGATAAATTAGGCAAGTCAAAGAGTTCCAAGATTTTCAATTGGCTGAAAACAATTTCATCCTCTTCTTCTCCTTTTGCAATTATAGTGCTCATCTTTTTGCATGCAGATAAATGTAGCTCTTGCAGCTGCACCAGGACTTTAGCTACTGATGAATCCATCAAGTGAACCAATCCATGACACGCAACTATTCTAATACACCTCAAGTTGTGGAGAGAGGACAACGACTGAAATAAAGAATTTAATCGACTGCAATCCTCTACCTCGAGAACTTCTAAGTTGTGAAATGATGGGGTTACTTCCAATTTTGTCTTCCATAAATTTACAATTTTAGGAAGTCTAAGGAGACTTAACCTCCTCAAAGGTACAGATATCCCAACTCGACGTTCCTCAGCAGTAAAAAATCCTTCACTTGGAAAGAGTTCAACCAGGAAGGAATCTATCACATGGAGTTCATCAACAATGAACAATAATTCAACGAACCCGAATGGTAAATTAGTCATTGAGATTGACCATTTATACACATCCGAACCCAACAATGCCAGAGCTTTAAGCTTGGGAAACAACACTCTGAGGGACTGACCATGCCATAAGTCTCTCATTACCAATGTGCAGTCTAAAGTCAAAAACGAAACCTGGAAAGCAAAGTCGTGAAATTAGTTTGATCCAGTCAATTTTGTTCCCAGGATGATCCAGACACATTGAAGGATATGAAAAAAAATGGGCGACCAAGAAATGTGTTGAAATAACGACTCTCCACATGGTATGATATTGTCCACTTTGAGCATGAGCTCTCATGACTTTTTTTTTTTTTTTGGGCTTCCCCAAAAGGTCTCATACCAATGGAGATGTATTCATTACTTATAAATCCATGATCATTCCTTAAATTATCCTACGTGGGACTCCCTCCCAACAAAAATATTTAAGCTAGCTATTACCTTAGAGAAAACAAACTGTGTTTTGGTTGTCTCAAATCTTTCTTCCTTCACGAAGATTTCTTCCAATCCACAGCGCTCGAGGACTAAGCTTTCTAGTAATTGAAGATTGGTGGTAAAGGAAGCTGGGAAAAGACTTTTCAGTTCAGGACAACCTTCGACAGTGACACTAGCTATGCTTTGAAAGGTAACCAGTTCTTGAGGAACTCTGTTCCAAACATTCTTCAATCTTGGCAGTTCATGTAAATCCAAGTGTCTCAACTGGCTGGAAAATATTTCACCTTCTTCATTGGCATCGGACCATTGAAATATCTCTTCAATTAATTCACAGCTCCGTATCTCCAACTTTTCGAGACTCTTAAGACTCCTTATTGTATTTGAAGGGAATACAATTCTAAGACTTTGACAACTAGTAAGTTCTATCCTTTTGAGTTTGCTAAACGACTCCATTGTCGGTCTATTAGGCCATATGGTCTTCAATTTGTGCAAGCCTTTAAGTACTAACGTTTTCAAACTCGGAAATGTAACCTGCAACATTCATACTCGAGTTGTCAAAGAATTAGAGAGGGATATGGCACACAAGAAAAGGCATCAACCTTTGTACTTTTCCTTGCAAAAGTAGTACAGCACAGTCCATATTTTCTTTCAAACGTTGCAGCATAGCATTATATCATTGTAGTAAAAATCCTTTAGAATGTCGGATAGAAAATCAATGAGGTGATAACTAGGATACATGCTTGGATTTAGTGAAAGAAAACAACATTCAAATACGTCGTTTTTTCGTTCAACATTCTAATGCTTTTTCTACTCCAAGGGCAATTTTAAAACGTTATGAAAGCTTAAGGATAATATTGCAACTTTGGAAAAAATATGAGTTTCTTTTCAAACTAGTGACAAAATTTAAGGCCTTGTTACAACGATGTGAGACAATATGAAATGAATACTCCAGGAGCCATAAATGGGAGCTCTAAGCTAAAAATTATGATATGGGATTAAAGACTAATTTATGAATGCTGTAGACCATCCTGCCTTTCTCATATAAAGGAAATAGCATGGCAAGAAGACAAAATATATGAACTACGTGCATTTCATTTCTAGGGAATTTCTGCATACCTGCTCATTAAAAAATGGGATGCAATCGCTCAGTTCGTATTCCTGGGCAATTTCTGAATGTTGTTGTACATCATCCTGGATTTTTTGTCTGAGCCGATCCACTTTCAAGCAGAAACTTGTAAGCTGAGGTAATCCAGTTAAGGATAAGGAGCTTAATTTACTACACTCAAACTGGCTCGTGGCCTCATTTTCCATAGCAACAATCGTCTCAATCATTTCACAGTTAGAAACATGGATCTGTTGAAGATTTGAAAGGCCACTCATAATGGATGAATAAAAGAGATTCCTCAGTATTTTACAATCCTCCACTTTTATGATTTTCAATTTGTTAAAAGGAACAACTCTGAGACGCTCATTAATTATACTCTGTAGGCTCTTCATTCTATTAAGAGCTAACAACTCCAAATTAGTGAATCCTTTAAGTGAAGCTTCACTCACTAAATATTGTTCATCAAAGTGATGAAAAACAAGATGCTTCAAAGGTGGTACATCTTTTTTATCCAATTCAAATAAAATATGATTACCAATCGTGACTGGTACTTCTAAGTGTAATTCTTCAGATTCACAGAGTAACCTTTTTATCCCCTCACTCAAAAGAATTTCTGAATCGACCTTGAGACACATCACTTTGAAGGTGTTAAACGTATAATCTGGCCACTCCCTACCAATGACTATTTGAAATCTTTCCAATTTCAGTTTGTCTAAAAACAATTGTTTTGGCATAATGCTAGCATCCGGAACACATAAACATAAAGTAGTAAGGCAAGTCAAAAAATGTAGTTCCAAAAGGCTGGCATTCTTTGTTTTACTGGTCAATCCCACCCCATCCCATCCAACAAAACTCTCCTCCATATCCAACTCTTCTAATTTTGTCAATTTTGAAAGCACATTAGGTGGAATCATCTCTAGTTTGTAGCAATATTTTAAATCTAATGACTTGAGTTGTGTCAATTGGCCAAGAGCTGGAGGTAATTCTTTGATATAACATCCTCTTAAGCTAAGAATTTCAAGTTCCTTCAGCTCCTTAATCATGTCCATGTTCCCCAACTCACAAAACCATAGACGTAAAATTCGAAGGTATGCCAAGGAGTGGAATGATGACAGCGAAATCTGCATATTGTGCAACTCTAAAACTTTGAGTTTTGCCAATTCCATCAAGAAGTCTTCTGGCATATGAATACATGGATCGAAAGAAGTACCTTGAACCAGTACCAACAGCTCAAGTTTTGGAAACATCATCTTTTGAGGAAGATTGTGAAAGTTTTCAGTATTTATTAAGACTGCATTGCATTTTCTGAATGCACCATCCTTTCTCCATTCAGTAGATCCTCGCCCATAACTCATTGTACACATCCTATCATCTCTGTATGCAATTGAAATAGCAACATTGCGAACGACATCATGCATCTTAACAAAATTGTCCCCTCGATCTGAATCTAAAAGTAAACAACTAGATTTGAGAACATCAACCAATTTGACCATTCTGTCTCTTGCATCAGCCAAAGAATTGATATGCTGTAGCAATCTCAGACCAAAAGCATATATGAGCAATTTTTCCATGTTTATGTCATAATCTTCATGAAACACACTACAAAGTAGGAATAGTAACTTGGCTTCTTCACTTTCTACATACTTATAACTTAGTTCAACTGAGGCATGAGCTTCTTTGCCCACCCCTTCATTTACTGCAGCAGGGTTTTGTAGCTGTTTTAAGGCATCCCTCCAAATGGGCAAAGGTTTTCCACTCAATGCCTTCGCAACCGTACTAAGTGCAATTGGCAACCCTACACATTCCTTTGCTACCTCAGATGCTACGGACTTCAAGACTGAAATTTCAAGCGATTCACCTGCCTTGCTTTTGAAGAAATTCCATGATTCTTCTTCATTGAGAAACTTTACCTCAAAAGTATTACGAATAGACATTTTATTGTATAATACATGGTGATGTCTTGAAGTGATGAGTATCTTACATCTTTCGCGGTCTTCCCCATAAGGAATTCCGACAGTTTCTAAATCAAGTTCCTCCCACATATCATCTAACACTACAAGAATCTTATTCTCCTTCTTCAACCTCTTTTGTAATAAGGCTGCTCTTCCCTCAACACTTTCTTGTTTAAAAGACAAGCTTAGCATGTCGCCAATTTTTGACTGAATACTTCTAATATCCGGAATCTGGCCTATAGTTACCATAACCACTTCGTCAAATAATCTGACCTCCCTAACATGTCTTGAAATTTCTTTGACTAGCATAGTTTTGCCAACACCACCCATCCCATACACTCCAACCATGCTGACTTTAGAATCTATCAGTGCCGCAATGATTTCATTCATAACTGATATTCTTGACCCAAAGGTTAGGAAGCCCTTGATAGCTGAACTCCCCACCCCTGGTAGAGCTCCTGGAATTGATACTTTGTCAAAATTTCCTTCTTCCTTCATCTTTTTGACATTGTCTGCCTCTATCTTTGCTTTTTTACTTAACTGGTACCTCTGGAAAGAAAAGAAGCATGAACCACTGCAGCATTTATTCCCTGATTGGTTGCCATCTAAGAGGAAAATCTTAATTTCTTTGTCGACCTTATCCACCTTGATTAGCCATTCCTGAACGTCAACTAAAATATCTTCAGCATTTCTTCTTGCCTCATCAACCTTATGCTGCACCCTGCGTCTGGTATTTTCTAGGACACTAAGTTGGTATTCAAGATCCGTAACATAGCTTTGGTAGAAAATAAGATAACCCATCTGACGTCCAATGGGTTTAACCATGCACTCACCAACTTTTGCAACAACAGAAATAACGATATCCATTTTCCTCCTTTAAGCTTTTATGGAGGACTCATACCAAGTAAATCAATGAAGAACAATAAAATGACGACAATCACAATGGATATTAAGGCAGAGTATTGTGAATACGCACTGCAATGTTCTTCTGGTGCAATTCAGGAAAACTCTGCCTCTCCTCTCGTTGCTCTCTTCTAGCCTGCACACACACACACACCAAAAAAAAAAAACTGCTATTAACTTCACAAATAGAGGAACAATCAAGCAGCTAATTGGAAAAAGTTAGAAATATGACAGATTTTGGAGAGTGGAAGTGCTTGGAAGCTCATAATATAGATAGATATATTTAATTACAAGTGAGCCTAAATGCTTGGTTAATGGTTACCATTAATTTAATTATATCAATCATTCAACGCTCTCTTCACTCAGTGCAAATGGAAATCAATATTAATTGGAAATAAAAATAAAGGGCTTCAACTCAAAATCTAAATTAAGTTCTAATTCCCATGAATCAATAGTTTGGAATGGTAGATAGTGACCAAACAAATAAAACCAAATTTCCATTATTCATTAATCAAGGGATTCATTTATTTTAGACTTAAATTTGAGAAAAATTTAAAATTGTTAAATAATTGGTAAATCTTTAGGAATTTGGTTATAATTTTATTCATGACGATCATGTTAAATCGGTTTAAATCTACCATTAATATCAGAGTGGAGCAGCCGAAGCGTGGTGGGTCCATATCCCACAAGTCCGCATGATCAAAACTTCGGCTATGATGATAAACATAATCAAAGCTATGAAAAATTAATCATCCTTACCAAGAGCAGGGGATGCTTAAAATATTAGACTCCAAATATTTTACAAATTATAGGGAGAGAGCCACTTTATTAAAGTAAACACTTGCGTGGCTTCTTCTCGTAATAACGTGAATATTTTTTCCCATTATTGTTAGTATTTTTTTATTATTATTATTATTGGGAAAACATCATCTGAAGAACGAGTTCTCGTAGGCAGCCAAAGGTACAACCAGGAGAGAAGTAAACAGGAATTTCAATAATGTACTGAAAATACAACATCAAATCGTGCGTACCTGGATTCAGACATCGCCGAAGCGCAGGCGAAGTAGGGATTCGTCAAGAACCATCTCAAAACAACTCCTCCCGATCGATTAACTTGGTGTAGGTGTAAGAAGGGTATGAATCTGAGTTGAAGCAAATTAGCAAAAGAAATCAAGAGGCTACCATAGCTTTTGAAAGCTCGGAGAATTCTGACATTTTCCAGTCTTCGCCAAATAAGTCAACTAGTACATTCATTGTTCTCCCACCAGAATAAGTGAGAGTAATCAAAAGAACTAAGTTACTATCTATACCAATCTTGTAACTTTAACGACCATTTTGTTTGTAGCATAGTTTGAAAATAAGGATAATTACTAAAATTACTGAGGTAAAAACACCCTAATCCAAAAACTCAAAATTCACCCAACAGTAAATTTAATATAAATTTATTAAATTTGTAATTTATACTCCCAATCAATTTTTAATAAAATATTAAAACATGATCATGGTTTATAATCTAAGAATATACTTTTTGAGGCGTCCAAAGCAAAGCCATGAGAATTTATGTTCAAAGTGGACAATATTATATCATTGTAGAGAATCGTGTTCGTCTAACATTTAATATGAGATTGAGTTGGAAATTGGAATGGCTAAAGAAATTAATTTCTATTTTAATTGTTTATATTGTTTAATTAGTTATTTAGTTTAGCGTGCTTAATTAGTTTGTATTTTTTATCCTTTAATTTACTTCCAAAATATACCATGATTAAAATTAAAGACGTTTTAATATTAAAGTAAAATGTGACGGAATAGTTACCATTCACTCATCGCAATTCTTTGTTAGGTGACTTTTTGTAAATTTGTATAAAATAAATGTGAGTAAAGACAAAGTATGTTGAAAAGATAATGTGTTGGTCGATAAAATAATATTAAATAAGTAATGTGATCATGTCGCATAAGAACATGGGACACACAAAGATATATGAGGATAGTCTCGGATAAGTAATGTAGTCATATTACAGGAGAACGCGGGTTACATAAAAAATAGTTATTTATAAAAACAATCCTAATTTCATACGAAATAAATCGCTTAATGATTAAATTATTCGAACTAAAACCAATGATCTAAAAATTACTCCAACAAGACCAAAATTAATCTCACTTACAAGAATAAAAAAAGACATTCCAATGCAAAATAAGATGAAAAAATCCATAAATTTAGTTTAAAATAGACAAGAAAGCCGACATTAGTAAAAGCAGATGAACATCTCAGTTAACATTTATACTCAAAATCTGAATTGCATACTAAATAAGCAGCAAACTTCAAGTGCCCAAAATCAAAATCTGTATCTTATTGATAACACCCAGCACGCTAGCTACCCATCTATCTACATAACTAAGATATTCCTTTACATGTTTTCTGCAATCCTCTACACCTTACCTTACCTTCAATGGTGCAAAATGAATCCGAGCACAACGCAAATAAGCGCCACCATACAGATAAACAAAGGAGGAAAACCAACTTGATTGCTCGCCCTGCCCTTCCTACTCAGTTCCATCTGTGAAAATAGCGAGATGAAACATGGAATCACGAGACGATATAGAAGGTAGAGAAATCTTGCATATAAGTATTGAGGAACTATCTGAAATAAAATGGTATACGAAAACTGGGTGTCCATGAACAGTTCAATGGGCAAGATGAATGAATTTCCTAATAGCAGTACTTCCAAAATATAACATGCAGCTGAATTGAATTACAATGTTTCTTGATTGATTTCGTGAAGTAAATACAGACACAATTATATGCAAGGACCCTAAGAAGACTTTGCAGCCAGTCCAAATTCAGTTCTGAAAGACAATGCCGATTTCTAACTTTTCAAGTGGGAACTTTCAACCCAGAGAACCCCCACTCTGAAGACTGTTAGGAATCACAACTCTCCACGATGGTATGATATTGTCCACTTTGAGCATAAGCTCTCTTCCAACAATCCTCAACAAAGACATCTCCTCCTCACCGTCGGGGACCTGGGGTAAAGCTAGACTTGGCCCTTTTGAATCTAAGCAAAAAGTCCCTAATCTCTCTAGTATTAGGGTACTCCTTAGGTGACCAGGCTTGAATATTGCTATCAAATGGACATCATAAGAATCTAAACATGGAAGAACGGCATCCACTAAACAGAAAAATATGGTTCAGGAAGTTACCAATTTCTCCTTCAAGTGTTTTACTTCTTGAGCACTTAATCTCCTCGACTCGAACAGCATTGAAATGGTACCTTGAGCCTATTAAACAATGGGACAAAAGATCATCATTACAATTGTATTGGGCGCCATAAAAAGTAAAAATGGAGAAATGAATATTAGGAAAGTAGTTTTTTCCATTTCTATCAACATTTCATTTCTGGGTACTGAGATTATGATAAAATGAAGTCTTAAAAGGAATGATAATAAACAGATGATAACAAATTTTAAGAATCAATCTTGTAGCACACAACAAAGCTTCTCTAAATGCAATGAAAAATCAAAATCAACCGCAAAAGTTGCATCATTGTACATCCAACCCAAGGAGCCTTATAACCCATGTCCGGAAGACATGACTTTATTGGCTCCCGGGATTGCAATTTGTAACAGAGTAAAATGAATCTTATCAGAAGTTAATATTTGACAGAGTGCAGAACTTTCGAGGATGGACATAAAAGATTTTAGTGATTTTTTAAACAATACTAAATTTTTGGCTTCTTTATGGAACTCTCTTTCTAATGGTTTCAAAACTACTTCGATCATAGCATTGCTAACTGGAATGATATGCTATTAGAACATACTCATACATAAGTTCATAGATCACAAATTGAATATGCATGAACGAAGTAAATCAATTAGAGCCACATTTCCGAATTGAATTAGATGAGGACAAACAATTTCACAGACCAGATTCTCAATTATAGCTTAAAACTCACCGGTTCATTATATTCCTACATGTAAAAGCTGAAAAAACACGAGAAAAGCACAAAAGGCAATCAAAACTCACCTCTCCAAGCTTTAATTCAATTTCATTTAGCTTTGATTTCATCTCATCAATGTCCTTAACTAACTTTAGCTGTTCAGCCTTTTTCAGTGTTACCAGGTCCAGTTCTGCTGCTTTCCTTATCTCAGCAGACTTTTGTAATCCCGACACGCTATTGTTCAGCTCTAGGGATTCATCCACACTGTCGGGAAACTGATGCACAGGAGAAAAACTTCAATTGTCAAGAAATTGAAAATCACAGAACAAATCAATTGACAATTCCACCAACGGATTGAACAATGACCAAGCCACGACACTGCACAAGTTAACAGATAGCTTTACAATTTCCTGCAACAATTTGATTTTTTTAAGAAAGGAAACACTTTCTATTCGGGATAAAAAGGAAGACAAGGCACCCTCCCTAGAGAATGTGGAAGAGGTTACAAAGACCACCAACAGATTCTTAGATCAACAACAATTAGGCAGTATAACATCAAATTTAATAAGGAAAATGTTGATGTGATCCCCTTAGGAGCTTTTTTTTTTTTTTTTTTTTTT
>NW_019272035.1:1469895-1492812 GCF_002738345.1 Cucurbita maxima | reverse complement strand
TTTTTTTTTTTTTTTTTTTTTTTTTTTTTTTTTTTTTTTTTTTTTTTTTTTTTTTTTTTTTTGTAAGAGAGAGCGAGGAAAAAAATTGATATAGAAAAAATGTTTTTCCTTACTTTTAAACTAAAATCTGGAGGGCGAATTGCGACAGTTTCTGGTACTAGATCCTCCACATGTGAAGCTTTATATGCTAGCCCCCCCTCAGGAAACTGATGCACAAGAGAAAAACTTCAATTGTCAAGAAACTGAAAATCAGAACGTATCAATTGATAATGACACCAATCAGATTGAACAATGACCAAGTCATGACACAGTCCAAGTAAACAGATTGCTATACAATTTCCTGCTACGAAAATTTCATTTTTTTAAGAAAAGAAACACTTTGTATTGGAAAAAAAAGGAAGATAAGGCACCCTCCCTAGAGAATATGGAAGAGGTTACAAAGAGACCACCAACAGATTCATAGACCAACAACAATTAGGCAGGATAACATCAAATTTAATAAGGAAAATGTTGATGCGATCCCTTAGGAGCATTTTTTGAGAGAGAGAGAGAGGGAGAACAAAAAATTGAACTCTATACAGAAAAGAAAGTTCTTCCTTACTATTCTTTCAAATGGTGGAGGTTGAACATCAACAACGGTTGGTGGTAGATTCTCAACATTTGAAGTTTCATATGCTCGCCAGTCCAGTGCTCCATTTTGAACTCTTTTTTTGGGGACTTCAACACTCAACTCCTCCTCCTTTAATGCTCCATTTTGATCGCTCAGTTTTAATGCTTCATGAGGTAGCTCCTCCTTTGATGTTCCATTTTGATCCATCAGTCTTGAAGTCTCATGAGGCAGAACCTCCTTCCTCAATGCTCCATTTTTATCAGATGGTTTTAAAGCTTCAATGGTCCGCACCCCCTTCAATGCAACAAAATCATCTTTGAATCTTGAAGCCTCATCGGTCATCCCCTCATTTGATTGTCCATTTTGATCTCTTAGTGACGAAACCCCAGAGGAACGTACCTCATCCGATGAACCATTTTGATCTTTCAGCTTTGGAGTTTTATTGGTGGCTATCCCATCTCTTAATGGTCCACTATGCTCGTTAAGTTTCATAACTTCATCCATGCTTGCGCCCAATGCTCCATCATCAGTAGGCGAGAGTAATGGGGAATTCAGCGGACTAATGAGAGCCACTTTGAGCTTATCCTCTTCAATATATTTACCTCCATCTTTTAAAAACTGAAAAAAGAGAGAACATTTAAAAACCTAAAGAATGAAAGCTGATTGTATCCATAAGAACTTACCATACTTGCAGTGATGTCCTCTTCTGTCATCCCTGAAGGAACAATTGTGCTTTGAATTAAAAACTTGTCTCTACACAACATATCAGGTGGAGCAGCCCGTTGAGCTTGCATTATAACTACATCATAATCACAGAAGAAATTAACTTTAAAACAACAACAACAACCATAGATAGTTCCAGATTTAGAATTTTCCTTTTTTAAAATAAGAAACATGTAATAGGGTAAGACGGTTAACCTCATAAGACTATATACCCTAAAACTTCATGGGAGACATATTTGTTAAATCCAGGACAGGATCATCTCATGATACTAGACATTCTTAAGAGTTTTTTATCCACAAAACACTGAATGGTGTATGTTTCCAAATTGCCTTTCAAAAATTTTCAAGAAGGCTTGATATCCCTCATAATTGATTCGACAAAAGAAAACACATTGTAAAGTAATACAAAATTCGTTGAAACTTGAATGGTGACACAGTAACTTCATTACCAAAATCTATAAACTCTCCTTTCTCGTGCCTAAATGTTTTAGTTGAGACTTATGAAGAACGTACCTGAAAATTCATATGTTGATTTTGGCAAAATTATTCCAACATTTGGTCGAACACAATATTTCTTAGGTGATGTAGTTTTAACCTGCCAAACATTACAATATTATTACATATATCACATGAGAAATCACAAGAATTATCAGACAAACAAGAGATGAATAAAATGAAAAGAAGGCTGTTCATACTTTAAACGCAACGTGATGATGAGTGTTATTGGCTAGTTGAACTGTGCACGTACTTTGTTTCCTCAATTCAACTGAAAACAGCAAGGTACTTTACTTCAATTCTTTTTCAATAAGCAAGCAATAACAAGTATTACTAATGATGCACTTACATATGAATTGTAATTCCTTGGGCTGAATATGCAAGAGTTTCGTACTCATATCTCTTCGTCACAATACACCAAATTCAAAAGCAATTCTTCTGCTGCATCCAAAGCTTGGGTAACAATGATTCTGCACTCAGAAAAGTTAATTTCTCATAATCGTTGACCAACAATTTGAATTTGATTAAGAAGCAAATTGAAGGAAAGAACATAGGAAAAAGAAAGAAAGAAACAATAAATCTCAAAGTTACAGATCATAAAAGTTAATGACCACGTGCTTCCCATCCACCCTGTTCTTAGCTAACAGGAAATAAAAGTAATGTCCCATTGCCCAATTTTCTAAACAAAAATCTGGGTTCCATTTTGTATCAATCAGTCAACCACAAGAAAGTCAAACCAAACCCATTTCCGGTGAGGATCAGCGACGCATCGCTGAGCTTATTCCGAAACAGATCGTTCAAAACAAACACGTCTCGAACAACAATTCGTCAGCCAACGAACAGAGTCGCTCTATACACAAATCCTATTACAAATTCCGTCCCATTTCCAAACTCAAAACACAAAAAACACCAACCTCCGATCAAACAAACACCAAAACCACACTCAATTCCAAAACTAAACAAAAAAATAAAAAAAACCAGCAGAAATTCAGCAAAATTACACACCGACAAAGCTCTCGAACAACAAAACACAACAATACAGTCAAACAAGAAGATTCTTCAACTCACACGACAAACAAAAAAAGGCAGAAAAGAATTTAAAAAAGAACTCACCCGTCCCGTAGGAGAAGAACCTGTAAGAGAACACAAAGACACAAACAGAATTGTAGACGAATTGAAACTTGGGCGTGAAAAATCCGCTTTGAATAAATAAAACCCACTGGAAACCAGAAATCGTAATAGAGTCCAAAGATTTGGTGGAATTTACAATTCCATAGGAAGCGAAAGAGAGAGAAACCCTGGAAGACTGCTCAGTGAAAGCAAAGTAGAGAGAGAGAGAGAGAGAGAGAAATGGTGTTAGTTGTACCGGCTGTGCTGTGATCTTAGCCTTGTGCCGGTGCGGCAGAATCCAATTCCCGTTTGAACATTTTTTATTTTTTATTTTTTATTTTTTTTCAAATAATTTAACAGACTTCGGCTACAATTTCGAGGCTTTTTCGCATTATTATTTTTATGGTATAATTCCACGGAATTTTCTCAATTTTATAATATTTTACTTAAATTATACCTTTTGTCCTTTTTTTTAATACTTTTTACTTTTTAAATCCAATTTTAGTCAAATTTTATAATTCTCTAATTTATGTAAATAATAATAATAATTTTACCAAAACAAAAATTATATTTTTTTTATATTTTATTATTAAATTTTTTTTAAGGGAAAAATCAAATTTTATAATTATATTAATTAAAAGGGTGGGAATATATTTTCAAATTTAAAAAGTAAATGATAATAAAGTCTAATTATTTTAATCAAAAATATATTAATAATATAACCCATTTTTAAGATTTATTAAGAAATATCATGACTAAAATAAAAATAAAATGAAACTTAAAATATCGACTCAAATATAATATTTTAATATTATTTATAGTACGTAAGTCAACGTTAGTAGTCGGCTCTATGTTCAGCCATTTCATTAATATCTTAATTAAAAGTGGTAAAAGTGAGCTCTTCATGTTAAGATTCCACATGAGAGGAAAACGGAACATTCTTTTTAAGGGTGTGGAAATCTCTCCATAATAAACGCGTTTTAAAATTATGAGACTGATGGCAATGTATAAAACAGGTCAAAGTGGATAATATTTACTAGTCGTAGTCTTAAGATACTGATTTTAAAAACCGTGAGACTGAAGACGATACGTAACAATATCTGTTAGCAGTAATCTTCTGTTGTTGTTGCACTTTATGTATCGAAAATTGATTGAAATTGACGTTTTGAAAGTACGAGACTGATTTAATCGAAAGTTTGAAATATTTAAAAGGTGATTTAATAATGAAAAGGGTAGAAAAGGAAAAGGGGCAAAAAGGTTGAAAATGAAGCATTGGATTTCATGAATTTAAGATCTGATTGAATTAGCTTTTGTCTTTTGAGATGAAATCTTAGGGACAAAAAGGTAAATAAATTTTTAAATTGAAACCTTGTGATTATCATCATCAAATATTGGGTCCCACCCAACCTCATGATATCATTTACACTTTATTTTATTTTATTTTATTTATTTATTTATTTGGTGAACTTTTGATGACCTCATAATTAATTAAAGCAAAAATACAATTATTTGGAAATTATTTTTACTATATAGTTTTATTAATCTCATCATATAGTAACTAATAAAATTAAATTTATGTCAATATTTTAACTATATAAATTTTCATAAATGTAACAAATAAAATACTATTTTTAAAAATATAACATTTTAAATACCAACACCAAAACTCAAGCATTAAATTTATAAATATCTTAACTAGTTGTAGAGGTGTATATGGGTCGAGTTCGAGAGGATCTCACAATCTCATCCCTAGGGGCCCAAGATCCTCACTAGTACACGGTCCGATGTCTGATTTTGATACCATTTATAACAGTCCACCCCTTTAGGGTTCCAATAGATGTAAAATCTATTAGGACATGTTTCCACACCCTTATCAAGCCTATTTCCAATAGATGTAAAATCTCACAATCCACTCATTTAGGGTTCAGCGTTCTCGCTAGCACATCGCCCCGTATATGGTTCTGATACTATTTGTAACAGCCCAAGTCCAACACTAGTAGATATTGTTGGCTTTAGTCTGTTACATATCGTCGTCAGTCTCACGGTTTTAAAACACATCTACTAGAGAGAAGTTTCCACACCCTTACAAGACCACTCTCAAACTGATGTGAGATCTCACGCCCTACGTAATTATATCGTGTGTTCGAATTAAAATTTTAATTAGAAAACATCATTTTCAAATATATATATATATTATAGTATGTATGTATACCAAACAAAGGAGTTGGTTGAGAATTTAAGAAAGGTTGGAATAGAAGGAAACCCTATAAAGAAGGGAGGTAGAGAGAGAGAGAGAGAGAGAGAGAGAGAGGTGGGTGAGACTAATAAAATCCACTTTAATTAATGGGCATTTATTTTGAGAAAATTAGTGAATAATTTGGTAATAAATAAATAAATAATAAGATAATGCCAAGCCTTTTTTCAACCTTCCTTAATTCCCACTCTTTTAGCCACAAACTATTTACTTTCCAGAAATACTAATATTAATTATTATAAAATAATTTAAAATTTAATTCAATTCAAAATATCAATTGATGAGTAACAAATTGTCCAATTGGGGAAAATATCAATTATGAATGTAATTTTAACAATATTTATTATTATTTATTTAATAATTTTAAATACCCATTAATTTTTACCATATATAACCTTCCATGGTTGTGACAATATTTTAACTTTTTAATATTTTATATAAATAATTAGGTTAAATTAATAAAAATAATTTTATTTAAAAAATTCGGTTGAGTTTTCAAAATTTCTTTAATATTCTCGAACATTTTTAAAAACTTTAGAATCACTTGGTGAAAAAATTTCAAAACTTTAAAAAATACTCTTATGGTCGGTACCACATTTAAAAAATATTCATGAATTTTCAAAAGTAACAATAAAAAGTTTCGAGATAATCTATAAAGTGTCACTAGATTATTTCCGTCCAAATATTAATGGTTCAAGCTCACCACTAGTAGATATTGTCCATTTTGACCCATTACGTATTGTTGTCAGTTTCACGTATTTTAAAATCGTGAGGCTGACGGTGATATTTAATGAGATAAACTACACAATATCTGGTAGCGGTAGGTTTGAGTTGTTATATAGTATAATAATCATATTGTGAGAAAACTACCCTTCATAATGAGACTGAATTTCTAAAACTCTTGATATCGAAGAGATTTTAGAACCTAAAAATATTACATAATTAAATAATTATTAATCATTATATTAAATATTATTAAATATCCCTATATTATTGAGACTAATAAGTTTCAGTTAATACCGTTTATAATTAATAATTTACATTATTTTTAACTATTTAATGTAATTTATTATTAATAAATTATTAATATTCTAATTAACTTATTTAATTATCTTTGTAATTAAACTACAATTTTAAACCAGCCCAAAACTTTTGAGGCCCATAAACAAGGCCCATGAGAGAGCTCCTTTGGATTTTCCGATTCCCAATGTTGTCCCTATTGTTCCCTGTTATTCAGAGTATTATTATTATTATTATTATTATTAAATTAAATTTAAATTTAAATTTAAAGATATTTTGAAATTCTTTTTTATTTTTTTTAAAGATATTATTTAAAATTTGAAACTTGTAATAATATTTTTTTTCAACAAATTACAGTTGGAAGTATATTTTTATTAACTTAATAACGTATTATTTTATTCTAAAAATAAATAAATAAATAAATGAGATATACAAACGAACTGCCTATTTAAGCTCTAGCATCGGCCACGTACTTACTCGCTTCGTCTTCTCCGTCCCATTTCTAGTTTTCGCCAGTCCAAATTCTCTCTCCCTTTTTCTCTATCAGTTCATCAATGGCTTCGATCTCAGCTTCATCGTTTTGCGTGCGATCTGCAGTTCCTCAATCGCGCCAAATCGCTGTAAGTTTTCAATCCTTCTCTCTTCCTCATGCGTGCATTTATGGATCCGTTGTACGTTTTCGTATTTGCCATGTCTCGTTGTTTTTGTGTAATCAATTGCTTCGAAACTGATCTTCTTAATTCCTACCTCTTGATCTGGATTTTGGCGTCCATTTCTGTTTCAATGTCGTTAATTACGATGCTTGGAGCATTTGTTTGAATCGGTATTGTGTTTGTATTGCTTGGTTGTGAAACGTATGGATGATGGACTTGGCATTATCTTTGATTTCAGAATGTTTTATATCTCTTTATGGTGTTGTTTTACTTTCATTTGTGTAATTTCACTGCTGATTTGAATTTCTTGCCTAATTTTCACGCTATTTGGGGACAGAGGGCTGAAGAGAATAGTTTTCAAACTATCAGCTCCTCTCTCTTTCAAAAATGTTCTGTGAAAATAGCCTGTTGAGTTGAAAAAAAAATCGCAACAGACCTTAATTTTCTCTCGTATTTTTTGTCTTGAAAAATTCTAAGCGCAAATGCAAACCGTAAATTACGAGCGATCCTGAAAATTTTTCTGCATCACTGCATGTGTGTGTCGATTATAATCGATCTATTGTTCTCTTTGATTTCTCTTTCTCTGCTAAGAACTTGAGCTAGTATTCTCTGCAAAGAAATTGTTTCTTGGTAAGCAGGCAGTATCCAAGCTTTCTGGTTCGAAGAGGGTTTCATTTTCTTACCAAGGGAGAAATAACTTCTCTTCTAGAAGATTACGGTCGCTTCAAATTTCATGTGCTGTAAGTCCTTTTACTGCTCTTTGAGTAAAACTTTGGTGCTATTGGGCTTCACCCACCTTTTCTTTTAAAGAATATTCTTTTTACAAGTTCTTCGATAATATCAATTTCATTTTTTAATTTTATAATATTTTTCCTTTTAATTTTTTTTTTAAATATATATATACACCATTCATTTCAATTAATCAATTGAAAATTGAGAAACACATTTCAATCAATTTAATTTTAATTTTATCCTAGTTATTTATTTATTACTTTTTTATCCACACAGCACCACTTAATTTCAACTAATCAATTAAAATTGAGGGTTAGAAATAATAATTTGAGAAATACGATATATTATCCAAAATATTAAGTTTTTAAATAAAATCTGACAATATAAATCTCATTTTTTAATTTTATTTTTTTCATCTTCAAAGTACCATTTATTTTCAACTAATCGATTGAAAATTGAAAGTTTTAAAATAACCCTGTGAGAAAGAAACATGTTTGAAATTTAAATTTTCAAAGATTTTGTGAAGAAAAAAAAATGTTAAAATGTTAAAATATAAACATAACATTTCTTTCCTTGAGTAAGAAATAAAACCAAAAAACTACTGAAAAAATCAATCACGTACACGTAGCATCATAGGTTAGGCCACGTGTCCGGGCTGCAAGAATAGAGTGCAGCCCAACTAGTACCCATACAACGCCAATTACTGTTGTTTTAGTGGTATTAATTGGGGTATGGACAGGCGAAACCAGAGACAGTTGAAAAGGTGAGCAGAATAGTGAAGAAGCAATTGGCATTGGCAGATGACTCCACTGTCAATGGCGAGTCCAAATTTTCAACGCTTGGAGCTGATTCTCTCGACACGGTGAACTTCTACTCTGACAAGAGACAATGGGCTCATATTATTATAATGTTTTTGATACTATATTTAACACAGCAATGCAATGTATGTATATGTATATGTGCGTGTGGGGTGATCAGGTTGAGATCGTAATGGAGCTCGAGGAAGAATTTGGGATAAGCGTGGAAGAGGAGAGTGCGCAGAGCATCACAACCGTCCAAGAGGCTGCAGATATGGTCGAAGTTCTGATCCTCAAAAAGGGGAGTGCTTAAAAATCCCACTCCCTTTCAGCATCTTACCTTGTTTTTTTTTTTTTCTTGCCCATTCTGTTTCTTTTACTCGCACTACTACTGTCACACTGCTACTCAACGTAGTATTAGGTCGTAAAATAATGATACCACCTTTTGTTTCCCAATCTTCTCTCTTTAAGATATCTTTACTTTCACATCGCTAACTAACAAACTAAGAACGGCCATGACTTTATTATAAGTAAGAGAAAACCCAAAGCTATGAGGTTTGAGTTTTATCTTGAAATTGAAATTACTATTAAGTATGTGAGTTAATTATTAACGAGGGGGAGGGGATTGAAAATAAAGTATGCTTGGGACTGAAATGAAAATTGAGAATCATTAAAGAACAATTAACCTGTTCACAACCATAAACCGTGGCACATCGAAAATTAGATACAAAATTCGTATTATATTTCTTACCATCGTCTTCTCAATGGCCCCCATGCTCGCGTGCATTGGACTCTTTCCATTTCGCTAACTTTTCTTCAATTTCTAGACCTGAGATTGACCTGAGGGGAATTTTTGTTTTCCACGAACTTTTCTTCGATTTCCAGACCTCTACTTTTTGGAGTGGTGGCTAATCTACTTTTTGGAGTGGTGGCTAATCCTCTTTTTGGAGTGGGATAGAATTCTGTATAATACTGCAATGCAAATTACCCATGAGGGAAATTTTTGTTTTCGCGGAGCTTCAACGTGGCTGAGCATGAAGAGTTGTTCGTGAGTTGATTGCAACAGATGATCTGATTGCGACCAAGGTTTGGAAACTTGCGCGTGTTCTTCTTTCTTTGTTCGGTTGTTCGAATAAGTCTAAAATTTGAGATATCCTACTTTGATTTGGATTTGGATTTTGGAATGATTTTCATCGTATAGGATTGTGTTCGAATTTAATTGAATATCAGCGAAATAGGTCTATTTCACATCACGTTTATGCAAGTTTCTCAAGTTTTAGGGCTTATGAGTGCCAACCTTCTTCTTTCATCATAATCATATTGTTGAGGGTCACCATTGGTGTTTTGTATTGTATATATGTATATATATATATATGCTATTAAATTTCTTTCATGACCCAATGTATATCTATAAAATCATCGTTCATATAATTATAATGCATCGTTTCAGTGCAATTTTTTTTTTTTTTTTTTTTTTGGTTAGAGTTAGAAATTTTAATGCCCACAATAGTTTTCCTTCCAATTCATCCCTATAAGATGATCAACACATGAGTCAGTTCTCAATCTTTGAGTAAGTTAAGAGGACCGATGTGTACCAAGACATGAGATGACATCACGATGTATGGATTGTGTTGTCGGGAACCGAGATGACAATGAGATCTGAAGTTGTGGCGTCGCAGACGATTGACCATGCACGCACGAATAGCATGTGTGGCTGAACAAGTTTGTAGATTTTGCATAAGGTGTATTCGGTTGGCGAAAGCAAAACCTCGCCGAAGGTCTGATGAAGCTATAAAGTGGGGCGATAAATGTGAATGGGGTTTGAGTCTCCCTTAAGAATTGTCATGAGTGTGTCAAGATCACAATGCGCGGTCGAAAATGTATGACTGTGACAGTTAGTAAGTTAAGTACTACTACACGATTAAAAATACTCATGAGCTTTTAAAAAGAACACTAAAAAATTTGAAGATAAATGATAGGTCTCAAATAGAATCTTCAAAATATTCTTAAAACTTTTATGGTAATTTTGAAATTATTAAAAAAAGATTTCTTTGATAAAATATTATAATTTTTCAGCAAAATTATTTGTATTTTTATTAATTTAGTTGAAATAAATAATAAATAAATAAATTAGAATGTAGTCTCTGAATCTCGATTTGCCTTAAAACGGTAGTCCACACGTGGTGTCTTATGGATTCGCAACGACGATTTCATCCCTCGCTTCTTGTATGTTCGCTACCGACTCCTCCAGCCTCCTCCATGCATACAAATCTCGCGCCACTTCAGTGCTCTTTAACGTCTCTTTCCACTGCACTGAAGGCTCATCCTTGGTAATGATTCTCTCCCATTTCTTCTGTAATTTCAGTGTTCTTTTCTCTCTCTTTTTTTTTGCCGGATTATCGAATTCTGTGGTGAAGCTAAATTGTTGTATCTGATTTTTGTTTGAATTCTGTTTTCGACTTTTTTCTTTTTTTATAATTGCGTATTGAAGATTTAGGGATTGCGTTGTTTATGCTTTATTACTTTCCAGTTTCATATGGTTGTTACGTGTTATAACTCTTCGCTGAGATTTATATGGTTCTGATGGCTGTGTTTGATATCATTTTAATTTCTAAGTTACCTATTTCTGGTACAAAAGCAGCTCACTACTTGGAAATGAGCTTATGAATTTTGGAAGTAAGAAATTTTTTAGACTACATAAACGAGGATGGTCAGCAGTTCTAGAATTGTTTGCCAAAAGGTATGAGTTTTGAAATTGAATGAAAAAAAATTAAAAGCTACATATAGATAAAGAACATAGATAAAGAACCTGTGAGATCCCACATCGGTTGGGGAGGAAGGAGAACCAAACATTCTTTATAAAGGTGTGAAAACTTCTCCCCAGTAGACGTTTTTTAAAAACCTTGAGGGTAAGCTCGAAAGGGAAAGCCCAAAGAGAACAATATTTGCTAGCGGTGGGCTTGGACGGTTATAAATGGTATCAGAGCCAGACATTGGGCGATGTCAACGAGGAGACTGAGCCCCGAAGGGGGTGGACACGAAATGGTGTGCCAATAAAGACGTTGGGCCCCAAAGGGGTGGGTTGAGGGGTTCACATTGATTTGAGAAGAGAATGAGTGTCAGTGAGGACGCTGACCCTGAAGGGGTGGTGGGGTGGATTGTGAGATCCTACCTTAGTTGGGGAGGAGAACGAAACTAAACTGATGAGTTCTTCACCAACCTGGCTGACTACAACTTGAACTGCTTTAAGATGTTGAAGATTAGCATTGATCTTGTCCCCAAAATTTGGTCACTGGGATGATTTTTTGTGTCTTTCAGATTTTTGCTTTAGTGAATTCTCATTGTTCGTTGACTATCACCATGAAGAATATGTTCAAAAGTGAAATTTCCTTGGTTTACTTTATTGATTAGCATCCAATTTTACCAGTTATTTTAGCTCTTCTGATAACCTTCATTGGGTTTAAGTTCAGTTAACGCAAAACAATGGTGAAAGCTGTTGCTGTTCTCGAGAGCAATCAGGGAGTGAAGGGAACCGTCTTCTTTAACCAAAATGGCAATGGTAGCTCAAATCGTAGTTGGAAATTTTAATTCATACAGATTTTTTTTTTTTTTTTTTTCATAGTTAGTATATTTTTCAGGTCCAACTACAGTTAGAGGAAATATTTCTGGCCTTATTCCAGGGCTTCATGGTTTCCATGTTCATGCCCTTGGGGACACTACCAATGGTTGCTCATCGACTGGTACGTTCTCATGAGTAACACCCTTTTAGTTCCTCAATGTTAATTACGGAGGGTCCATTGGAACTATTGGCACATTATGACTCTACTTGCAAGCAAATTGCTCGCAGGGCCTCATTTCAACCCTGAAGGCAAAGATCATGGTGCACCTGATGATGAGAATCGTCATGTTGGTGATCTAGGAAATTTGGTTGCTGGCGATGACGGTGTGTTTAGTACGGTTCCATATTTCATTTCATTCTCCCTGAATTTTTTTAGTAAACTGGTCCCCAAATGATTAGCCCCTCCAAAATGCATGACCTTGGATTCTTAATGTGAGATTCCACAGGATTCTTAATGTGAGATTCCACGTCGGTTGGGGAGGAGAACAAAACATTCTTTATAAGGGTGTAGAAATTTCTCTCCCTAGTAGACGCATTTTAAAATCCTTGAGGGAAATCTCCGAAGGGAGAGCCCAAAGACAACAATATCGGTTAGCGGTGGGCTTGGGTTGTTACCCCTCATGAATCCAGCTTCCTCCCCATCTCCTATTGATGACAATATTAGAATAAAAATCATGAATTTCATGTTAAAGCACTCTTTCTTTTCCTTGTTTAGGATTAATTTGACATGATTGTAAAGATTGTTACTGTCTATTATACAGGTACTGCTACTTTCTCTATTATTGACAAACAGGTTTGGACAATTTCATTTTTATTTGGATGTTTCGCCATCTCTACTAGAAGTCTCAGCTAGTGAGCATCATGGCTTTCTATGTTATGCAGATTTCCCTTGTTGGACCGAATTCCGTTCTTGGAAGATCTATTGTTGTCCACGCCGATCCCGATGATCTTGGCAGGGGTAATATTATATTATAAATATTCATAGCTATATTTCCAGAAAGAATCCCACAGATTGTAACTTATTAATAGGATCTTCTTCGAATTCAGTGATATCCTTTTGGGGTTCTTTGCCTTTTTCACTTTGTACGTGTAGACATCCATTTTCTTCACATTTATATAACTAACTTTACTTGAATCTTAAACCATGAGATTATTTAATGTGCTGGAAGTATCGATCTTTGAAATGTATGTTTCCCTTTGATTAATTATAAGCCTACCCTTTGTCTTTGCACGTCAAGTAGGTGACCTCCACCAGGATGACCAAATAAAGAAATCTGAAGCATAATCCGTGAACTGTTTTGATCTTGTCTGCAGGTCAAACTGAACTTAGCCTGACCACTGGCAATGCGGGTGAGAGAATTGCTTGTGGTAAGTTACAGAATTTCTCATTACTTTGTTGGTTTTGAAGTGGTTGCTATATGTGACAAGTTGTCACATATAACAACAATGGTTGTGCCCCCAAATAAATCATCCATCGAGACGTTGCACACATATTTTAATTTGCACATGGCGTATTGATTGGCACTTTTTGGGACAAATCTGTTCTCGAGTTAACTTTTTGGTTGGCATAAACATCCATTATTCGGTGTTTCTTGCAGGCGTTATCGGGCTGCAAGAGTGAAGTACATTTCGACCGCCATGTTTTAATGATGAGCGATGAAGTAGCGGAGTATGCAAAGCTATACTTTGGGTTTCAACACATATGCAGTGTATTCAACTTGTAATGTGAAAAGGTATGAAAAGGCATGGTGAAGTTGGAAGTCTTTTATCATAAGTAAATAAGATTAGAGTTTATTGTATCAATACTCCACACTTCATATAGATTTACATTATAAACAAATGATATTTTGCTCCTTTCAACAATTTTATGCAATTATAAAGGTTTTTAAATCATAGATTACATATAATTAAATATTATGAATCCAAGGTTAATGGAAACTATTCTAAACAACATAGAAAAAGAAAAAAAAAACATTAATAGTCTAAATCTAAACAGAGAAAATAAAAATGGCTCTTATCAAAGATTTTCTTGGGTTTCCCCTCCCTTTCTCTCTTTAACTCCACAACCCAACAACATTCATGGGAAGACAACTTTTCACATATATAAATTGCAAAGGTCTACCCTCCAGAGATTATACTGCAACAGGGATATATACATTTATGGCAAAAGCCTATAAACCTACACAGTCAGCCAAATATGGGACAGAAAGAAACGACATGGATTAAGCTCGTCTCTTACTCAATCGCCAAGAGTTAGGTTCGTGATACCTGTCGTAGAGTGGTTCGATCCGCTCTTGTCGCTTTCGCTTACTCATCTTTGTTGGGTCTGCAACTTTGAAGTATCTTGGAGCTAGTTCAACAAGCCATTTGGGATCTATGACTGTCACTTCACGCATGTACTCTTTTGTTGTCATGACTAGCTCGTGGTATATGACCCAGTCGGGTTGTCTTTGGAATAAAGCGCTGCTTGGATGGATATAAACCGGTTGGTTCTCAACTAGCGTTCGATAACCCTCTTGAGGATCCTTTCTGGCTGCGTGGAAAAAGAACCCTGCTGTAATTGCCTTCCTTATCTGTGTGAAATTCTTGCCTGCACTCACCACGTCCAGTTTATACCTGAAATTGGGCAAACGTGTGTGAGCTAGAAAGCGAGGAGTCTGATAGGAACATTAAGATGCTAACATCCAAGAGACAATAGTTGAATGACGATGGATAAAGCAAAAACTGATAAAAGAATAGCAGATAACACTAGCTAAAACTCCCCCAGAATTTCTCTCTACCAGCGTTTCTATATACAAGATGAAGTGAAGAATCTTAGAAGTTGCTTTCATAAGATGAAGTGAAGAATCTTAGAAGTTGCTTTCATAAGCGGTAACTACTGCTAGCAGATATTGTCTTCTTTGAGCTTTTCCTTTCGGGCTTTTCCTTAAGGTTTTTAAAATGTGTTTGCTAGGAGAGGTTTCTACACCCTTACCATGAATGTTTCATTATTCCCTTCCCCAATCGATGTGAGATCTCACACAAGCCCAATGAATAGAGAAGTAAAAGTTAGTCACTACCACCTACGCCTCAAAATCATTTCAACTCAACTTTCTACATACAAACATAATTTTGCATCTCACCAAAGTTCATTCAGCCACGCTTTCCAAATTCTTTAACAAGAAGATGCCCAAGTTTCCTCACCCAGGATAAGAAGTCTGCAAGTTCAGCCTGATTCTGTTCAGAGTGTACTAGAGTCCATTCCTACATGTTAACTATCTGTTTGTTTTTAAAGAATGTACAAAGCCCAACTAAAGGGGGGTCCAAACCTACACTAAAGAAAATGACTCCAATCCAATAAATAAGACTTGGTCCATAATCACAAAAAGGTCGTGCAACCAATACCCAAATAAAATCATTAAACCTAACAGCTTCCTATACCTCCTCACACGATCTTTCTAACTCTCTAAATCCTTATTCCTCATAAGCCAAATATCCCACAAAACAGTAGAGGAACTAGTGTGCCAAAAGGAAGACCTCAAAAGCACCTTATCCACCCTAGAGCAACCATCTCTACGCTGTAGATGTAAACTATATGTTTAAACAAAATAGAGGAAAAGCAAATGCGTGCATGCAAGACAAGACAACAATAGATAATCGTAGCTGAAGACAAAAATTTAACAAAAACAATATCAAGAGGAGACTAGAAGGTCCTACTTGTCCATAATTGAAAGAAGTTGTTTCCTCACATCCTGTGCTCTCCTCAAGGATCGAGATTGAACAAAGTTTTCAAAACACCAAGGGCCTGAAAAGTTTTTGGCTTTCCACGCCTCATAAACTGCAAGCAAAGTAAGATGATCTCCCTCTGGCTGGAAAAACTTGGCCCTTTTCTGATCAGCCTGGGCTTGTTTTTCCCTTGGCCTGTAAAAGATATTTCCAGTCTGAATCATTGCAATTATGGTCAAAATCTCATCACTACATCCAAGATCCACACTAGCTAGCAGCATCTTAGACAAAGGTGGATCTAAAGGAAATTCGGCCATTTTTCTACCCAACTTAGTCAGAAGTCCTTCTTCGTCCAGTGCTCCTAGACTGTAAAGTTGTTCCATTGCTGAAATTAGTGCTTGGGGTGAAGGTGGATCCATAAAATCAAATGATAGGAGATCATTTATCCCCATGGCTTTCATAGTAAGAGTAGTATGACCAAGATTGATTCTCTGGATTTCTGGTATTGTTGTAGGAGACATCTCGTTGCGATAAGCACTCTCAGTATAGAGGCGGTAACATTTTCCAGGTCCTGTTCGCCCAGCACGCCCCGCACGTTGTTTGGCTGATGCTTGTGAAATTGGTGTGATAACAAGAGAATCAAGCCCTTGCTTTGGGTTATATACATTCTGTTTAGCAAACCCAGGATCAATAACATAAAAGATTCCATCTATTGTCAATGAAGCCTCAGCAATGTTAGTCGCCACTACAACTTTCCTCTTACCAGGAGGAGCTGGTTCAAAAATCCTGGACTGCATTTCACTGGGCAAGGCACTGTAGACTGGTAGAATAATTAACTCGGGAACATTTTTACCGAGTCCTTTCATTCTCTCGTATAGAGACTGACATGCAAAATCAATCTCCTCCTGGCCAGTCAAGAAAAGAAGTACGTCACCTTCAGGCTCTGTCAAATGGATCTGCAAGACTGTGATTAAAGCAGCATCAAGATAATCAGTTTCTGGCTGCTTAGTATAGAGGATCTCCACAGGGAAAGTTCGCCCAGGAATTGTAAAAATATTACAATTAAAGAAATATCCTGAAAATTTTTCGGCATCTAAAGTAGCAGATGTGACAATCAGTCGAAGATCAGGTCTCCTTTTCACAAGTTGCTTCAGCAATCCAAAAAGAACATCAGTGAAGATTGTTCTCTCGTGAGCTTCATCAAGCATAACTACCGAGTACTGTGACAAGTTATCATCAATCAAAATCTCCCTAAGAAGCATACCATCAGTCATATACTTGATCACAGTATCAGGTCCAGTGCAATCCTCAAAACGAATTGCATACCCAACTTCCTCTCCTAAGCGACATCCAAACTCTTCAGCAACCCTCTTCGCGACAGACATTGCAGCCACCCTACGTGGTTGAGTGCACCCAATTTTACCGGAGGTTGTGTATCCAGCTTCAGCAAGATACTGAGTTACCTGGGTTGTCTTACCTGAACCAGTCTCACCAATGACAACAAGTACCTGATTATCATGAACGGCCTGAATAAGTTCTTTCTTCAGCTTGTAAATGGGTAAGCTTTGCCTCTGTTCCTGGATAGAGAGCTTCGATTTCTGCCCGAAACTAATATCTTTTCCATAAGCATCCTTCTTCCACTCAGGCATATCATAGGCCGACAAGCCAACGCCCCTGAGCTCCTGTGCAAGATGCCTCTCACCAGTCTCTGGCATAGGGTCTTCCCAAGGTCGATTAAGATCCTTCGGAATTGAATCGAGCATGGTCCTTTGCTGCTGCTCACGAACTTCCCTGCGCTCCTTAATCAGTGCAGATTGAAGTGCAGCTGCCCGGCTCAGAGACCCTTCCGGATTTTTGAATATCTTAACTGGCGACATGTCAATTGAGTATCTACTCTGGCCTTGCAGAAATTCAGGCTCGTCTTCATTCAACTCAATCTCAAGCTCCTCTTCAGCACCCTCTTCTTGATATAATAGCCCATCTCCCTCATCATCATATGAAGGATAGTCGTTTACACTTAAAACACCAGAAGCAATCAGTTGTTTGGCTTCCCATCTCTCAGGTGAGCTCATTCTCTTCAAAGGTCTGCGTGAAGGAATAGTAACATCATCTTCCACAATCTTAATTCCAGAAAGGCCAGTCCTAACCACTGGGCCATCATCCTTCGTATTTGAAGGATTCATTCTAGGACCATCGTCGGCATCTTTTTTCTTCAGCGGAAGCAAATCCTTACCAGAATGTTGATCCACGTCCCTCATAGAAAGGCTCAACTTTTGCCCTGAAACTGAAATAACCTTGACATAAACCTCTTGATCTCGCTTTACAACATCCTTGGCATTGGTAATCCTTCGAGTAGCCATCTGAGAAACGTGAACCAGACCCTCCTTGCCTCTGAAATCATTTATCTGGACAAAGCAACCCGTGTCCATCACTCTAGAAACTCTACCCTTGTAGACCTTGTACAATTCAGGTTCGTGATCGACAGGGAGGTGTCGCCCATTTTGTGTATGCTTGTCCCTATCATCTCTCCAATTGCCATTACCATCTCTTGCATCCCCTGTGTAACCTTCATTTTCTTCATACCCATTCCTCTTATTCCGATCCCTTGGCCTTCCACTTCTCTGATAATCATCACCACCATCATCACCACGATCCCTACCACCATGTCTCTCATCCCTTTCATATCTATCCCTGCGCCTATCTCTATCCTTGTCTCGATCCCAATCCCGATCCCTGTACCCATCTCTATCTCTATCTCTATCTCTATCTCTATTTCTATTTCTGTCACCATCTCGATCCCTATCCCTATCCCTATCCCTGTCTCTGTCTCTGTCTCTTCCTCGGTCCCCTGCCCTCCCCTTGTATCGATCATCCTGTACGTCTCTGTCCCCACGCTTCTGGTGAGCCTCCAACTCAATTTCCTTCACGAGCTCCTTAGCTCTCTCCTTATCATCCCCGATCGCCAAGGCCCTAAACTTGCCTTTTTTCCCATCTGATTCCTTCTCCTTCTTGAACTCCTTCTCATTGTCATCCTTCTGCGGAGGAAGAATAAGGTGAATGATCCTCAGGAGCGAGCGAACAAAGTAATCGGGCATTTCGGCACCGTTCTCCTTCAATTTGGAATCGAACTCGTCCACCGTCTCACATCTCCGGCCCATCTCAGTTATGAACTCAGCAAGTACTTTATCTCCGAACCCTAAATGAGTTTCGAGCTCAGAACATACCTTGGAGACGAGGGATAAGTACTCGAGCTTCTTCAATCCATCGTCGCCATTAGCCGTGGAAGCAACCATCGTCGAATTCGAGAGAAACAGCACAATAAAATGAATCAAGAGAATCTGAAGATAAAGATGAAGTGATTTGAGAGATTTCTAGGGTTTGTTCTAGATAACTGATTATTGGGGAAAATCGACTAAGCCCAATCACCAGAAGCTGCACATGAGCGCTCCCCTGAGTTTCCTTCTCCTATCATGACACTCATAACATCTTATTGAATTTTTATTTTATTTTCTTTTCTTTTTATTAAACGTTCAATTTCTATTTTGTTCGATTAAAAAAAAATAAAATAAAGCAAATTTATTTTTTAAGATACAAATTACTTCAAATTCCCTACGACCCTTACAACATGGTCACCTTACTTACTCCTTACTTCTAAGAGTAGAGACTATTCCTGCAAACTATCATTAGTTTTTTCACCATGTCTTTGTCCTCACTCACATGACATTCTCAGAAACTTCTCAAGAGGTCACCGAACCTATAATTGTTCTAAGCAAAACATACATAAACTATGAAAATTCATATTATCGAACCATTGAAAATGAGGGTGCATCTTGTTGGTATAACTAGTAACCTTCATAGACATCTTATTTTATGGTTTTTGGTTCGTTCATGTACTTCTCTTTTGTTTAGATGTTACAAACTTAGAACGATGTAATGATTCAAATTCAAGGTTATATTGGATGAAAGTCCCAAATCGGCTAATTTGGGGAATGATCATGGGTTCATAGTCAATGAATACTATTTCCATCCGTTTGAAGCTTTTTGGAGAAATACAAAGCAAAGTCATGAGAGCTTGTACTCAAAGTGTACAATATCATACGATTGTGGAAGAATTGTGTTCATCTAACATGGTATCAGAGTCATGTTCTAAACTTAATAGAATCTTTAAATATTGAACAAGGTATTGTGAGCCGACTCCAATGGAAGGAGTCGAGCCTCGATCGAACAAAGGGTGTACTTTGTTCGAAGGGAGTCAAGCCTCGATTAAGGGAGGTATGAAATGATGTATTTTTTATTTTTTATTTTTTTTTTAAGTAAAACAAATAGAAGGATGATGATTGAGCAAATAGGAAAGATTCTTTTACTTTTTCAGAATAACATATTATAATTATATTCCACTGCAAACTCCTTTTTGTTATCAGAACTTTTGTAAAGACGCCATTAGATACCATCTTGAAGCTCTGAGCTTATTCCCAGCTCACGAAGAGGGAAAAAAAACACCAAGATTCTCAGGCTTTCGTCTTCCTCATTAATTCCTAGAGGTTTTGATTAGGCTTTTTTCCGTTCATCCAACCGGGTCTCAATTCCATTTAATCGGCCATTCGAAACTGCTAATCGTCGCAGTGCTGCTGCTCTGCACATCAATCTTATTGCATAGTGTTTTTATTCTTCGAGAAAAACGAAGAAATGGGTGCTCAGAGAAAGGGGGCATCGCGGGTTTCCGAGGACTCCGAGGAGTTGGCACGAGTTTCGTTGCAGGCAGTTCTTCTTGCCGATAGCTTTACCACTAAGTTTCGTCCCATAACGCTTGAACGACCCAAGGTATTTTCCAGATAATCGGAAATGTTTCTTCGGAATTATAGTTCGTGCGTATTTCTTTCTCTGTGTTCAAAATTTAGCTAATAGTTCGATACTAGTTTGGAAACTTCATTCGCGGGCTGTTACAAAATAAAATAAAATCCTGTTGTAAAATATCAAGCTTCGTGCAATTCAAGTTGTCACAGCTATATGTTTACTTGCTACACAAGTTATTATATGCGAACTTCATCATTTGGTAGCAGTTAATACAACTTAAAACTTCAAAACTAGAAGCTTAGCTATGCCAATTATCTATTATTTCGTTTGCTTCATTTTGTATAGGCACTTTGCTACAAGCTGATTGCATAGAGATCACGTATGAAGAACTTAAATAAGTTACAACGTTTTTGAAGCATTGAAAACTTGTATGATGCTTCTTGTTCCATTAATATTTCCCTTTTTTTAATATCTATAGGTATTACTGCCGCTGGTAAATGTCCCTATGATTAATTATGCCTTATCCTGGCTCGAATCGGCTGGTGTTGAAGAGGTGTTTGTATTTTGCTGTGCTAACTCGAAGCAAGTAATTGATTACTTGGAGAACTCTGAGTGGGTATCCCTACCAGACTTTGCAGTCACAACTATAGAGTCGCACAACTCCATTAGTGCTGGAGACGCCCTGCGTTTGATCTATGAAAGAAATGTGGTACGCATGTCTGGAACTGATCTATGGGACTATTTTTAATACCCGCTTCTCTATAAGAACTAAATCCTGACACATGAAATGGATTTTGATTGATGCATTTTTATCCATTCCCAAATCCAAATATTCACTCACATTTATATATTTATGGATTTTGAGCTTTTGATACATTTTGTTCCACTCTCAAATATCATTTCTTTCCTTAGATATCTGTATCATGAGGAGCGGTCCATTCAGTTTAAGTTTGAACAGCATATGGCTTCAATTTGAAGTTTAACCAACTGATGCATGGTTTGTAATTTTGTGAATTTGTTTTCAAGTGTTAAACTTTATTTTTGGCAACACTGACTGTCTTGTTTGAAAAGAAAATAATTGTTTACACATTAGTGTTTTTCTCATAGAAAAAGGATATTCATATATTGACTTTTTTGTTATAAGAAAAGGAAGTTTTTGTTAGTGTATATAATGTTAAAAAGTGATGTATGTATGGTGGCACCTCTACCTTAATGCTGTAAGACATTCAAGAGGGCAAATTTCTAAAGAGAAAAATAAACTTTCTACTGTCACTTTTTCATTTACCACACTACATTATAAATT
This sequence comes from Cucurbita maxima, assembly GCF_002738345.1. Lineage (NCBI taxonomy): Eukaryota > Viridiplantae > Streptophyta > Magnoliopsida > Cucurbitales > Cucurbitaceae > Cucurbita > Cucurbita maxima. The sequence goes on along the minus strand of NW_019272035.1, from coordinate 1,470,997 downwards.
TGATTTACAGTGCCAAAAAACTGCCATAATGAGTGGCTTTGCACTTTCATAACCTTTGAGTGATTCATTGTGCCATCCAGTTTGTATAGGTTGTTTCACTCAGGTGTCTTATAATACCTCTAAATTTACCCTTTTGAAGATACATGGTGATTTTGTACTTATCACTGGAGACACCATAAGCAACATGCCACTTACGCAAGCTCTTCAAGAACACAAAGATAGAAAGAAGAAAGATAGTAATGCCGTGATGACTATGGTTGTCAAACGGTCAAAGCCTTCTCCAATCACACACCAATCTCGGCTTGGCACTGATGAACTGTTTATGGCAATTGATCATAATTCTAAGCAGCTCTTATACTATGAGGATAGGGCTGACGATTCAAAAGGAATTATACATCTGGACAAGTCATTGCTAATGGATAATCCTTCCATATCACTTCATAACGACTTGCAGGTTATTTAATTTAACTTCAAGTGCTTATCTTGTTTATTTTTGTTGTTAATGTTACATCTTGAGTTATAATTTTTCATGATAAGAAGCAAATTGCATTGCTAACAAAAAATGTAACATGAAGAGGTCATGTGGTCCAAACACGAGATAGGGACAGGGGATATTACAAATTCTCCAATTAGTCTTTTCACGATAGGCTTTTGTTGCATTTTGCATTGAAGGGTCTAAAGCTTATAAAAACATGTCTCGAGTGTGTTGGAACACTTTTTAAAAATCAGACACATCTTCACATTTCAGAATGTGTTGGACACCGACAGTTACAATAGGAATTATTGTGCATCTGGCTCCTAGCTTTGTATATCTTGTTAGTAATTGATAAATGCAGGAATGGCATCATGTCAAAAGAAAGGCAAGACTAAATCATGTTTATGTTATGCAGGATTGTTATATAGACATATGCTCCCCAGAAGTACTCAGCCTGTTTACTGACAATTTTGACTACCAACATCTACGTCGCCATTTTGTCAAGGGTTTGCTCTTAGATGATGTACGTATACCTTATTATGGACCTGTAGCCTCTTTTTTTTTTTTTTTTTTTTTTTTTTTTTTTTTTTTTTTTTTTTTTTTTTTTTTTTTTTTTTTTTTTTTTTT
>NW_019272035.1:1448125-1469513 GCF_002738345.1 Cucurbita maxima | reverse complement strand
TTTTTTTTTTTTTTTTTTTTTTTTTTTTTTTTTTTTTTTTTTTTTTTTACCTTTTCTTCTTAATAAGAATTTTATATCTATTAAATTAAGCTTATTTTATTTCATGAACAATGACAGCTTTTGATATATATGCTCGAACTATGACTCCAACAACATAATGAATTAATTCAGTTTCTTTGTGTTTTTTTTGTTAATTATATATTTTCATTCATTTTCAAAATTATGTGGGAAGAAAGTTTCTTAGCAGAAAACTTTATCCTACTCTTTATGTTTTTCCCATTCAAGAATGAGTAAGGTGCTTACTTCTATTAGCACGTCACTTAAAATGGTGGGAGTTAGGACTAGGTTATTTATTTATTATCATGTTTATTTTTATGACCAAAGTTTGGTGACATTAAACCTAACAACCTCCCAAACTTATCCCTTGATTGTATAAGATTTCATTCATTTTTCTTATTAAAAAAAGATCTGTTTTGAGTATTTTTGGATAAGAAACCATTTTATTGATGGCATGAAATTACTATAAAAGAGGGGAAAGCTCCCCATCCAAGGAGTTACAAAAAGGCTATCCATTGAATAAGAGAGTATTAAATTAACATAAAAACAAAAATTTTAGAATTAGTTTATGGAAATAAATGAGCAACCTTTTATATTCAAACTTGATTAATATTAAGTTTATTTGGTTAGGTTGAGAGGGAATCAAAAGTTAATATGTGAGAGGAAATACTTTATGGATGGGTGGGAGAGTGGGAAAGAGAAATGTGGAATTGAGTGAGAGATAGCGTAGAGATGGGTTGGGAGAGAGAAATGTGGAATTGGGTAGAGTGGGTGAGAGAGAAACTTGTAATAATGTTTGTTATTATAAACATTAGTTAGTGTTGGAGCTCCTTTTGGTGGGCTTGTTTTTTTTATATACCCTTGTACATTATTTTATAATGCCAATATAATTATGGACAATGATTTTCAGATCATGGGTTACAAGATTTACACACACGAAATTTGCTCAAGCTATGCAGCCAGAATCGATAATTATCGAAGCTATGACACCGTTAGTAAGGACATAATACAAAGGTGGACATATCCACTGGTACCGGATGTTAAATTCTTTGGGAACTCTGCTTATAAACTTGAAAGGCAGGGAATGTATCGAGCATCAGGTAATGATTAAGTGATTAAACAAATTGCTTAAGTTTAGGCAAGGCTCGTTGATGTTTTTCTTCATGTTACTCAATGTCATCACTGGAGACCGAGAATAATACTCTACAACGAGCAATTCATTTATTTTCAAGTATTTTTTTACCCCTGATATTATATTCTTTCCTTTGCCCTCAAAAGCTCATGAGCTTGTCTTTTTCTTCTTTGTTGCGTTGCTATATGATGCTTTTATTATCTTCTTTTGCAATGCCAATGACGTCTCTTTTGATTTTGATCACATAATTGTTTGTTCGTTAAATGGTTCCATGGAAAAAAATTTAGCTTCCAACTATCTTGGACGAGCTTCTTTTGCCTAGCTTACTTCATGATGTCATTGGTTTCTTTTGTATGGAGGAGCCATGTTATAAACACACTTTTTAAAAATAATATTGTTTTTTATTCATTTGAATGAGAAACAAGAAAAGCTATATTATAAACTACAAAAGGAGAACAATCTAGCTGCCTGAGGGGGATTAGGAGGAATCGAAGAAATGGCCTCCAATCCAAGTAGACCAGCAAAATAGGTATATTACAAAGGGTTTTTTTCACAAATCGATTAATATGTCAATCTCACTTCATGGGTCAAGATCCAAGTTATGCACAAGAGATATTGTGCACTTCACGAAGTTTGGGTTTGTCTTGTATGATTTCATCAATCCAATAGGCAGTATGTTTAGGTTTTATAGCGAGGGTCAGTGGCTCTCATATTATTCAGGTCAATTTTCATGTTGGTGACATTTAGTTTGCTATATTACTCTCAATGTGGTCAATTTTTTTTACAAACTTCTTTGGAGTTGTTGATCTCCCCTTACATATTCCATTTATTAAGTGATGACATTTCGTTCACTTCAGAAATACTGCAGGCACGTTCTGCACAGGTTGGTCCGTTTACTGTTATTGGAGATAACAGCAAAATTGGTGATAACACCAAAATTACGAATTCAATTATTGGGCAAGGTTGTAGCATTGGATCAAATGTTACAATTGAAGGCTCTTATATATGGGACAACGTCACCATTGAAGATGGCTGTAAACTTAGTCATGCTATCGTCTGTGATGGAGTTATTATAAAGTCAGGGGCAGAACTGGAAGCTGGTGTAATTTTGTCTTTCAAGGTATTGTTCCTTCTTTTTGGTTATTAATGCAGCTAGTGTATTTATTGACCGTAATCAATTGAAGTGATCTATAGTACTCACGCAAAGAAATTTATAGTATCTGATAAAATTGGCTTCAAGAGTGTCAAATGACTTAACACTAACGACAATGTGTTCCTTACGTTGATAATTGGCCTATGGCTGTTTACTACTCATATGTCCTTGAAGCTGGATTGTGCCATCCATTTAATTTTTTGTATGCCCTTTTCTTTTCCCGAGTAGGAAATTGCTTTTCATTTTTGTTTTATCTCCCTAGCTTCACATTGGACGCCCTCTGTGTGGCTTGGCTTTCAGGCTTCAATTTTTCTTAGTATGAGCGTTTCTAATAAGAAAGAACTTTTTGGATGTTGCAATTCTTTTTTTCTTTGATGAGAAACAAAGGATTTTATTCATGCAGTAACATTCCTCAACAAAACAGCCCAAGGGATAAGGGGATAAGGCTTCCCTTTTCCCGAAGGAAGGTTTACAAAAAAACCTTCCAATCTAAGTTAATGGTTTCTAAAATGTAGTTACAAAACAACCTATCTTGTGCACTCTAACTAGAAGCCATAAACGGTACAAAATCACAAAAAGATGAAAAAGTAGCCGGCTTGAACTTATCTAATCAATATATGGTTAAGATCTTAGTTTTTATAACTATAAGTTGACTTTGACTTTATATAGTTGAGTCTCTTTTCATTTCTGGTTAAAAGTTTTGTTTCATGTTCAAAACAAAAGTTTATGGCTCAGTCTTCGATGGTGTGCACTATGTATTTGTGGGAAAGTTTTAACTTTGGTCCACTCTATAAGTTAAGAATTTCAAGTGTACCCTCTATTTTTCTACTTGGTTCTTTGATTGTCAATGAGCAAATGTTATAAATTATGTCAAAAAGTTTCTAAAAAATGCATTATTGGATTGACATGCACTTTAAAATTATTTTCATTTGAATGGCTTAGTCAAAGGATCGATCAATTCATATCTCATATGATTTCATCAATCCAGTGTATATCTTTTAGCTCTACAGTTCTTGAATTTCAAGGTGTTTTACTGGGGTCCTATTCTTCTATTTTTGACTTGTTGTTGGACAAGGGAAATCAATTTCTGTGCATAGGATCAAAGTCATATGAAATTGATTATTTTAAACCTGGCTAGGATGTTAGATATTAAACTTGTTTTATGCACTTAGAGATACATGCGTTTCTTGGATACATGTACTTGAGAGATCCAATTAGTAGATACATGTATTAGATTATTCATGTATCACCATAATGATAGTACATGTATTGGGTAGATTCATTATTTAATATTTGATACATGTATGGTCATGGAGAATGTTCCAAAAGAACCACCTATGTAGAGTTTTTCTCATCTACTTTGAAATATAACACATCTCTTCCTCCATATGACAAAAACTTTGTCAACATAGGGTTGATCAAACATACAACTATGAGCAAGTATGTGATGTTGTTAGGTCTGATTTTATATTTGATAAATTAAATGTAGCATTCCCACGCATATGGAGAAAAAAGATAAAGAAACTGTTTTGTTAGAAGATTAAAAAGAAAGCATCATTTTTGTAAGACAATTTGAACCAATTCAATTAAATATTAAAATAAGAAATATCACGTTAATGTATACTGGTTATGCCCTACTCTTTATATATGAACTCAAGGTTTCTTGATCCTTTTTTCTTGTAGCTCTGCTGACTTTTCTATTTTGATATTACACAGGTTGTTGTAGGGGATCAGTTTATTGTTCCATCATATTCAAAGGTATCTTTGTTTCAGCAGCCAATCAATCAAGACAGCGACGATGAGCTGGAATATGCAGATAATAGCAGTGGTATTGTAGAATGTAATAAATTAACTTTAAGGCAGATACTTCCTATTCATTTTGAGCAAACTTTACTTTAACGGGCCATTTAGTGTTTTCTTGAAGATAAGAAACCATTTCATTGAAAGTAATGAAATTATGAAAGAGTGAGTAAGACTAGAGAGAGAGGTATCAAGGGTTTTCCAGGTGGCAAGAGATTTAAAATAGACGAGAGGGTGAGTGGCAAGGTGAATTTCTTCAATACAAGGAGACGATGATCATTATGTTCATCAATTCTCTTTCAGATTTGAGGCATGGGGAGGAAGAAACTATAGAATTTCTAATGAAAAATACTCTTCGTGGGAAGATGATTGTGATTTGACAAAAAAAAAAAAAAAAAAGATTTATTTGAGCTGGAATGTCTTGGTGAACAACTTGGACTTTTAAATTGGTTGTTGGATTGGTAGTTCGACTGAAAATTAATATTTTTAATCGTCATGTCTCTTCTTTTGAACACAATCAAAGCCATTTAGTTTTAAGGTCTTTGTGTAATGAACTTCGGCTGCTTACATTACCTTGTCATATGCAGTTGCAGATACAACGGACAAGTCAAATAATGAACTGATGTCCAAATCGCTGGAAATGCAAGGCTGGCCTGCATCTGAGGTTGGCATTTTTCGGATCTTCTAGCCTGATAAACAATGTTACGAATATGTCAATAAACTCAAATTGATGTAGAGAAAAAAAAAGTGGTCATTCTTTGCATAGTTGTGTCCAAGTTTTTATGCCAAATCATAGACGGGATATCAGCTTAGAATGCTAGTTGATTACAACTAACAATGTAAATATCTCGTGCAAGGGAAGTTATAGATGAGCATTATGAGATTTTTTATGGGTTTAAGGTTCATGCTTTATATCTATCTAGATATCCCATTGAAATTTGCAGCTGGTGGTAGTTTATGGTATTTACATATCTGCCGCCAGAAGCAGTAGAAACTTGTGGAATTCCATGGTTTGATGCGAAGAGAAAATTAAATAGCTTATTTTCAAATTAGGTGCCACAAGAAGTTCTATAATACTCGTAAAGGAGCAGTGTCCTTCGCAACTTTTCTGTTTCTATTAAAAAGAATAGGTGCCATGAAAATGCCTTTGAGCATTGCTTTTCGTAGGATGTACAAGCTTTGTAGTTGCGAGGTTCACCTTTGTCAAAAAAATGCGAGCACTGAATGGATAATGGTTGAGTCTTGCCATTTAATAAGCCTCTTAACGATAGGGAGGCTACACATTCGTCTTAATTAAACTGTTCTTTTTTTTTTTTTTTTCAAAGAAGATTTTTTGCATTTATATATAAAGCGAAGAATGAAATGTTTTTTTTAAAAGGTCTGGAGGTTGGAGAATTTAGACTAATCCTCTATTATGATCTTTTTGTAACTTTTTTGTAAATTTCTTCAACTAGATTATATATGTTCAAAACCTTATTGTCTTCAAAACCCCTTAGCATATGCCATTTTTAATTAATATGCCTTCTGATTTTTTTTTTTTTTTTTTTTTTAAATATTGTCCTTAACTTTATTAAGAATCAGGATAGAAACTTGACCTTTTGGGTTTCAGTACAAGAGGGTAATCGACTCTTAACATTCTCTACTGTTGTTCTCAGCTAGGCAATGGAGGTATAGGGCATGTTTGGTCAATTTGTGAAGGAAGTGTTGAAGAAGAATGGAGGCACTCAGTTGCACCCATTCCTGCCGATAAACTTGAGAAGACTCTGCAAAAAGCGACAGATGATGAGCTGGAGTTAACTCGCGATGCTAATGTTCTTCCAACTTCAGGAGAGTTGAAGTCTGACTCAAATGTCTCAGATGGTGATGATAATGAAGACTCTAGAGATGACTCCATCCACTTTGAGAAAGAGGTTAGAAGTTTCGTTTTTCTGATGGCTGGTCGCAGGGACAATCTTTTGCTTGCTAACTTCTATTAGTTTTTATTTACAGGTTGAAGCAACGTTTCTGAGGGGTGTGCATGAAAATATTAAAGTAGACAATGTAATTTTGGAAGTGAACTCATTGCGGTATGCTATCATCTCTTCTTGTTTTTGCGGTGATTTCACATCTTTTTCTTCCTTCGCTTTTGAATTACTTTATGTTGTTGCGTTCTGCCCAATTTCAAATTTATTTTTTGTTCAATTGATTTTATTGTATTTATGTCGCTGCTGTTGGAGATATTTTTTCAATATCACTTATCGACTGAAAAGTGTTCTCAAACCTCTTAACAGACGTTTTGTTGAATTCCTACATATGCAAGATGTCTGCAAGGTTGTGCCATGTAAAAAAAGATTAACGTTCTCGTTCTAGAAAAACTAGGATTTTCTGTTGCGAGCTTTTACGTTTGAAAGGATTCCCATTTTTAAGGTGTCTTCAATTTGTGTCGTTCAAGGTGCAAAAGAGATTAATTTTCTTTAAAAGAAATAAAAGTGAGATTTCCTGTCGTGAACTTTTGGTTTTGGACGCTTCAGTGACATTCTGGAGGTTGATTGTTTCTTGTTTTTGCAAAATATAATTTCTTGATGACAGGTATTCTCTTTCTATATCGTTTGCTATGGCAGGCATTTTTTCGGTTAAATTATCTATTAGAGATGAAACGATATAAGAATATTTGCCGATAAAATTTTGTTTTTTCTTTAATACAATTAATCGAGTATAAGTTCATTTCGGCTTTCGCACTAATGGTTGGGAAGTTTTGAACCTAGGCTCAGTGTTTGTATACTGCTTGCTTAAATTAACTCTCTCGGCAGGTTGTCATATAATAAGGTGGCTGCAGATTGTGCAGGAGCATTGTTTTATTCTCTGATGAAATTTGCCTTAGACTCTCCACATGGTTCATCTAGTAAGTTCTTTGAGCTGTCTTTCCTTTTGGTATGGAGACTTTATGATAAGCAAAGTTTTAAAGGTTAATGTAAACGAAAACGTTAAGTTCTCATTTTTATGAAAATATTGATAGAAAGATAAAAAAAAATGTCGATCTTGATGAATATTTTTGTTATGGAAAAAAATCATAAAAAAGAAAAAATTCAAAAGTATTTAAATTAATAAATAATCATTTACACTTAGGCTTATTGTTAATATTAGAAACACTTGGTGACATCTTATTGCTATTTACGTTTTTACGGTATAATGGAAATCTCGAGGCTAGATCCATGAACGTATGGAAATGGACAGAAATTTAATACGTCATGATCAAGTAAAGTCTAATAATACCAAACTATGTGCTGTGATGATACATTTTGTGAAGATTTGCGTTACCTGTTAACATTTTATCATCTTGAATTTGCAATATATTATGTCGTCAATTAGTCTGCATTGGATTAAAGCTTGCAATACCATGCCTCGGTATATCAAATGGTTTGCTACCAACGTTCATCTGGAAACTGAGTTTGTAGGTTGTCGAAGAAATTGCCTTATGAAAAACCATTCTAGCTAAATTTTTATGAAAAAATTGGTTTGAGTTTGAAGGGTTTCTTTCCTTCATGTACTCTTTGTTCCTTTTTCTTTTTCTTTTCTGAAACTGCCAAATTAATTCCATCTGTTTCAGGTGAGCTACTGCAAAACACTACGAATATAATTACGAAATGGAAAAAACTTTTGAAGTACTACTTAACTGACATGGATGAAGAGGTATTGCGGCTTTTAACACTGTTAGCTGATAAACTTAACCAATATATTGTACTTAGTGCAAGTAGTTGAACAAACCCCATATCCTCTGCAGATTGAAGTGATATTAAAATTTGAAGAGATGTGCCTGGAATCGGCCAAGGAATTCACTCCACATTTTACTAAGGTATTTTTATTGTTTTCTTGGAAAATGAGTCTCTAGATTGAGAACATGCATTCCTTATTCTTAGAGGTTAATTACGATTGATATAGATCGACTTATAGATAATATTCGGGGCTGAAAAATGATAGTCTATCAGGATGTGCCTGTATTTATGATTTTTTTCCCTTAAGGGTGAGGTGAATGATTTTCGCACACATTTTTGTGTTCCATAGATTTTGTGTCATCTATATGACCAAGAAATCATTCAAGAAGATGCTATTCTAAGGTGGGATGATGAGAAAAAGGAAGCGGATGATTCAGATAAACTTTTCGTTAAGCAGGCTGAGAAATTCATCGAAGTAAGGAACTTTTTATGTCCTGTTATCTGTTTCATTTTCAAATAGATAGGAACTTATTTGTAGCTTTGGTACAGTGGTTAAGAGTTGCATCAGAAGAGGAAGATGATGAAGAGGAGGAATAGAAATGGTGGAATAACATCTGTAGATTAGCGAAGATCACAGGGCAGAGTGAGGAAGTCCATTGTTGCTGAGTCTTTCATTTTTAAACGTCAAATCTTCACAGTAGCTACCTGGTTTCCCTAATGTGAAAGGAAACTTGTTTTTTATTTCCATTTTTTTTCAACTTCTATGATTGTCGATTGTCCATGTCCTATCATAGAAAGAAAATTTTGGGTAAATGTTTAAATCTTACTTTGTGGTTTTTTTCCGTTTATTTATTTGAGTTAGTGTATCACCGATCTTCCACAAAAAAAAGTTTATTTTTGTCTCCGAGGAAGTACACAGTAACAACTGAGTTAAGTTCGTTTACAATTAGTGAAATATGAAAATTCAAACCTCTAACTCGAGAAAGAGGTGCATGTTAATTACCGATGAGTTATGCTTGTTTTTACTTTTTATACATTTGATTTACTTTTTCATGGTGTGTCATGTTTAAATCATCTTTCATTAATCTAATTTAAATAATTAATCTTAGATGAATGAGTATATGTTAGATTTAAAGTTTGGAATTAACCTTTTGTTAAAAAAAACATTCATTTACAGAATTGAAAATCTTATACTTTGAAATCATAAAAATTAAATTATATTTATAATCTATTTTTCTAATTTGAAATATATTTTAAGTTACATTGTAAATTTTGTTTAAAAAACTGAGATTCAATCTATTTTGTTCCTGTTTTTCAAAATTGCAAATTTGGGTCTAAAACGTTTGAACTTATTAAAACTTAGTAATAACCAAAATAAAAAGTTAATACCTATATTAGAGATAAAATTAATATACATATATATATATATATATATATATATACATATATATATATATATATATCTAATAAAGCAATTAATTTTTAAAATTCAAAAATTGGCCAGAAGCCAACCAAATTAAAGAGATCACACCTACTGCATTATAGCTTTAACATTTCAATCACAAAACCATATTTTCCCCTGTGGAAGAGACTTAATAATGCAAGAAAGCTCTTCAACTAGAAGGAAGTTTTCGCCATGAGAATTAGAATCTGTAAGAATTTGGGGATTACATGAGAGATTTAGATGGAACTTCAAAAGTGCAGCGAACAACCAAATTTTACAGGTTATGCTAACAAAAATGGTTCCTTCCATCACCTCTTAATCGTCACTTTTCTTCTTCTTCTTCTTTTCCTTCTTCTTGCTCGGCTGCTCGGCTTCCTCTTCTTCGTCTTCTGCATGCTTTCTCTTCTTTTTCTTCTTCTTTTCCTTCTCCTCACCACCATCTTCCTCTTCTTCTTCAGCTTGTTTCTTCTTCTTTTTCTTCTTCTTCTCGTCTTTCCCGGCATCTTCAACTTCAGGTTTCGACTTATCCTCCTCCATTACTGTTTCCTCTTCTTCTGTCCTCTTCTTTTTCTTCTTCTTTTCTTTCTTCTCTTCACCAGTTACTGGAGCCTCTGCTTCCACCTCATTAGCCTTCTCAAGTTTACCAAGCAATGAATCGGCTGCGGGATTATACGTCTACATAAAACAGAAAAGTCAATCATCCATACAAACAAGTGAGCAGAGTTACAGATTTTGAAATGGAAATCAGACCTTAGCAGCAGTTATCAAGCCCCCGATGCTCTTCTTTCGGTCCTTGTCATAGGCCTCGATTTTGGGTTTGCCTTTAGCCGACCCAGCAACATGCCCTAACTCTCTGCCCTCAAGGTTCCTTAACCTTGCTTCCAGCTGAGTAAGTATAGTGATTCAGACACAGGGTTCCATAGATCTTTAAAGTCATAAGTGAAGAAAATACCGAGGAAAAATACCTTGGCGCGATTTTCAAGTCCCATGGTGTTATCTTGGCCATCACCCAAAGCATCACACCTAATTGCCAATGCAGTTTTGGCAGCAAGAGACCGAGATATTTTTCCTTTGAGCTTTGGAGCTGCCTGGCCAATTAGGGATGCATGGTAGATAAGACCATACTTGGGGGTTGCATGCTTTGTTTTCAGAGCTCTGAACAGAGCCTTCTCAGCTCCAAGAATTTGCACTGTGCTTCCAGGCTGCTTAGCAAGATTAAGTAAACTGCCACCATGGGCAATTAGGCGGGCACCAACAAGCTCTCCAACAAGTGCAGTCAAATTAGGAGCAATGGTGTTCATCCTACTTTTGAGATAATCATACAGTTGGGCTCTGTACTCGGAAAGCGAAAGGACCTGGTCACAGAGCTCTCTAATATTCATCAAGTCAAGATCACTAACTTCAGTTCCCATTGATATCATACACGCCTCCTTCAGCTCAGTCTCAACCTCCTCTGACAATATCTAGAATGAAATATGCAAGAAAAATTAGTACTGCTACATTGGGAAACATCAAGTTCATTTTTTTGAAGCCACGAACACATTTCACTCCCACAAGGTTGGTCAAAGGGTTAACATTTTTCCCACTGGTCAAAGAGATAGATAATGAGATAGTTCAAAACTTGTTCGAGTTTGAAGAATAGGTACACCAGATTTTAAAAAATGGCATGCAACAAGATACAGGTGACATCAAACTTCAACAAAGACCAAATATATAAATATGAGGGGTTGAACTTAGTTTGTTAAAGAAGTTCAAAAGACCTCAGAGAAATCGAGTTTGGCGGCATTGTCACGGTTGCCCATAAATTTCACTGCCTTCGCATATTGGATGTTATCCTGAATAATTTTAGCAAGCTCTGGAAAATGCCAGCCATACCACTCCCTAACACGCATTGCATAAGTATTCAACTCCTTGTCAAGGTCATCAAGCAATCCAATAGCTTGTATGATCATTGTATCCACCTGAAATTAGGATGAAACGTGAATTACAACATTTTGTTGGGAAAAGAGAATTAACAATATCAACAATAAACATCAATAAAAAAAAAAAAAAGGTAGCAGCCATCAATCCCAAATCAGAAAAAGAACAAACCTTATCAGCACTGAACTTCAGTTTATACCTAGACAAACTATGAGACAATCCCAAGCTCATTGGTGCCAAATCTTGAACAGCTAGGCCAGATATGAGTTCGTTCAATTGATTTCTTAAACCTCTTACCAACTCCATAACAGAGTTGTTGTGCACACAATCTATTTGCTGCACAAAAACAAAATCAAAAAATGCACAACACTCATAAGTTTAAATCACTTTCACGAGGAACCAGTAAAACATAATTTTTAGAATAAGCAGCATACCAGCTTCTCTTTAATTATATTTCCAAGCTTAGAATCAGCAACACCCAAGGTTTCCCCATCACAGTTGGCTCGTAAAAACTTCCGCAAGCCTTTGCTAGGTTTGCTGTCAATCAATAACGTGGTAGCTTCCAAAGCTTCTGACATGTTTTCAAACTTAGAAAAAGCCTTCAGCTTCACCACCTGATATAACCAAAATGTTTAGGTCCTCGGCAACAGAGAATGAGGTGCAGCAAGCAAGCAAAAATATTAACAAGAAAGTGTTAAAATTGACATATTAGATGTCCTAATACAGTGCATTACTTGAATCGAGAAACCACATTGAAAGAGAGATTACCTGTCTAGCAGATTCGGCATTGGAAAAATCCTTCCACAAATCCTACATTCGAAGTAGTTTGAAAATCAAGATCCAGATACACATAAGGAAAACAATAAGTATACGCATTCATCAGATTGAAAGCCATCAGTAAACCACAAAGAGTGGACGGTGCATTTTCAACTTAACTCATATTTATAATTATAAAAATTGGGCAATCATAAGATTGAGAGACATCACTAAACCAGAAAGAGAAGTTATTTTTAAACATCCCACCTTCAAATGAAACAAATTCAAAAACAGTATAATTTCCAACCATCACATACCTCAACTTTGGAAAGTTTTCCTTCATCCAAAACTTTAAACAGGGCAAAGCCCGCCGACGTCTCGAACAACACAAGCATATTCACGACCTCCCAAAGACACCTGAGAAATTGAACACCATTCCCATTGAGCGTTAGTCAAACCAATCGCTTAAAACCCAAAATCCATAACTCCACAGTTCCTTCCATATTAAAACAGTATACATATTAGAAACAAAAAGAAATCCAATTCCTATAGTCACATTAGAATATCCAACGAGATACATCATTATCCTATTTCGAGAATCCAAAGTTCCTAGAAACTACAATACTTTAGCTCCCATGACCACTCTAGAAGCAACCCACCAAACTTCACGGCTACAGCTACCTATCGAACTCATTAACGAAACTCAACTCAAAAGTTAGAGGCCATGAAAATACAGAGAGACGGAGAGAGAGAGAGAGAGAGAGAGAGAGAGAGATTTGCACTACTACCTTGACAAAGCTTTGCGTTGGGAGAGGGTAGAGGAGAAGAGAGAGGCTGAGACAGGAAGGGAAGCGAGAACTAGGGTTTAATGCCAAGAAGGGTTTGGGAAGAACGTTATATACAAATTTATATAGCAGTGTTTAAGAGAGGCTGAAAAGGGTTTTACTGAAGCTTGTCGGGGACATTTTAGGTATTTACAAAAATGTTATGGCTATTTACGTCCATTAGTGGCAATGTATGTAAATTGAGTTTTTTTAGGTTAAGTAAACCCATTGTCTCCACCCGATAGGAACTATCGGAGATCGATCTAAAGTAGCGGTGCCGATCGACTTTTGATCAAGGGTATGTATATATTATTAGTCAATGCTCACGATGAAAATGTCGGTTGATTGATTTTTTTATTGATAGTCGAGAATTCAAAATATTTTAGAATTATAAATTTTATTATTGAGATTGAATAATATATGACGAGACTTAAAGTTTAGTGATTAGAATGATTATAGTCTAATAAAAATGATAGGAGTGATCGTTTTTAAGTATTAAATATTCATATTATACTGTTTCGTTAAATACATCAATTTTTTATATTAAAATTTAGATTAAGGGTAAATTTGTAGAGCAAAAATTACTTCGTCTAAAAAAATATTTTATGTTGTTCATGAGTTTATAATCAAGGAACACTATCTTCATTAGCGTGAGGCCTTTTGGGAAAGTTTAAAGCAATCCCACGAGAGCTTATGCTCAAAGTGAACAATATCATACCACTGTGGAGAATCGTGTTTGTCTAATAGTAAGCCACACACTTTAATACTTAAATTAGTATCAAATTTGTAGAGAGTCGTGTTTGTCTAACGGTAAGCCCCACCTGTGATGCTTAAGTGGGCATGCATGTTTTATGGTTCTTGGACCTATTTGTGGTGTGGCTGACCCATGGGTCGTCCATGTAGGCTATGGCTGGCCATGGGCAATTTGATGGCCTGGCAGTTGTATGCCATGTTGGGCCATTGGGTGGGCTCCCCTATTTAGTAGTCATTCTATGTGGCCTTAGCTTAGGTCTATTAGAGGCTCTTTGTAACGCTCGAGTACTTGGATAAGAATTTAGTATCCGATGACTTCGACATTTTGTTTTATACCTCGCGACATAATTATGTTATTTACTTATTGCTTCTAAAAATTAGCATTATCTCCACCGAAGAGGTCATCTAGAAGAAAATTGCTCCAAGTAAAGTATGCTTAATTAAGGAGTTCATGTGATTGAGCTACTAAAAAGGAAAGTGCGATTTGTTGGTATAGATAAGGATAACGTTTGACATCAACATAGAGAGTAATTCAACATTTCTATATTGTAAAAAAATCCACGAACACGTAAATGTTTATAATATAAATAATACACCTTAGCATATTTAAAAAGGGTAAATGTTTATTCATTTAATCTAAATAATTTTTTAAATGTTTTTCTGAAATTTTCATCCACATCCATATGAACTAAATCTAGTGGAATATTACATTAATCATAGTTTTACAATGATTTTGGACAAGTTTATAATACATACAATTCCTCATTTATCGAATTTCTTCTTAGCCTTATCCATTATAAAATAGCATAAGGGTTTATATCACCCAAGGATTTAATCACACTCAAAATATAGTTCAAAACATCGATGAACAAATCACAACAGAGCTTTTCCAGAAACTTTTAATTCATTCATGGTCTAATCCGCGAACATTTTACTTGAAACGTAGAAATTATTACTTCATACAAAAACCTTAAAAAAAAAAAGTTGTCATATTTGAGATAGATTTACAAATATGATAACCAATTTCATCGTATGGTAATTTTTCCTTTATTTTATCTATAAAACAGTGTAAATTACAGAGTAAAGATCCACTTCATTCATTTACAGGAAACAAAAGCACAAACTGACCCTTGACACAGTAGCTATATTTGCAAACTTAGTATTTTACGACTACATCCACGACAAAGTGCATCCTCTTTCACTTGGTTTCACACTGTTACACCTTTATACTTCCTTGCAGCTTCTTTGCAGTTAATGGTTGCTCCGTTGGCACTCGGCACCGGAGGTGGTACGCCGAAGTTCCCGAACCGACGTGCTGCTTCGTTGCTGTCAATAGTTTTTGTGTAGCCATCTTTCTTAGGATGATCTGGTGCGGGACAAGCATTGTTTTTGCAATAGGGAAGGTTTACAGCTTCTTTAAAGAACTCTATAGCCTTCTCAATATCATTCATTGGTTTACTTATCCTCATTTCATGTTTTACCTGGTCTTCTTCCATTTCGACTTTGACTAAGAGTCTATTGAACTCTGTTGGGCGATTAAGAGCAGGGCGACTTGGATGCCGAATCCCTTTATCATGGTGAAGTCCATAAGACTTCACTGGTTCAGAGTTCTTGGTATGGCTATATTGAAAGCCATCCCTTGAATTTAAGTAAAATTCTTCAGTATATGTCTCAGTTGTAGTAACATACCTTGGTCTGGGCAGAACAACGGTAGGAAGTCTTCTTCCTCCGGCATCGACATAATGAGCTGGTTTGTATTTAGGATCAGGGATATGGCTTGTTGTGTTCTTTTCTTCCTGTTGTGGTTCAAAGTTCTTGTTGTCGGGGCGACAAAAGAAACCATATCGAAAATCGGCCATAGCCTAAATGAGTCTGAGGTACTCACTCTTTATGCCTTAGAGACCTTGTGGTTGTGGTTTTTCTTTCTACTTCTAACAGGTTTATTATATAGGCAGTTCAGACTGAGCATATAATCTTTCTAGACTTTTAGCCAGCATATAGCTCACGGCTTCCTTGAGTGCAGCCATGAAATTCCGGGTCAAGTTCTTGAATTGACCAAGGATATGAAAAGAACCTGGCTTTACTTTATTCAAGAAGTTAAGCCAAGCATGAAATTTTCAAGTAAATTCAAGTATAACACAACCGGTTAAAACATTATATCACAACCAAAAGGTCGGAAATTAAAATTCCCACTTCCACAAGTTATTGAACTAAAAGAAAAAATTGTTGTAAACTATTAGCTTAAGCTTTTGGGTTCGACGTTAATTTAAGCTTGCTAATCATCCAAGAGAACTAGTGTGAATTTAAACAAAGTCAATGTGTGACATCCCACAACGGTTGGGGAGGAGAACGAAGCATTCTTTATAAGGGTGTAGAAACCTCTCCCTAGCATACTCGTTTTAAAAACCTTGAGGGGAAGCCCAATAGGGAAAGCTCAAAGAGAATAATATTTGCTAGTGGTGGACTCGAGTGTGAGATCTCACATCGGTTGAAGGGAGGAATGAAGTATTCTTTTTAAGGGTGTGAAAACCTCTACCTAGCAGACGCGTTTTAAAAACCTTGACGGGATCCTGAAAGGAAAAGTCAATATTAGCTAGTGGTGGTTAGGGTCGTTACATTTAGTAAGCCACTCTGATAATGAATTCGGCAAACATAAAGCTAAACCAAAGGTTTTGAACAAAAGGTTCCACCCCCTCAGGGAAAAAGGACGTCAAAGGAAAAAATGGTCCACATTTTCGTTGGCCCCTAATACACAAACGACGAACCGAGGGAGAAAGAGTCGATGCTCCGAATTTCCTTTCGATTCTGTCATGTGTATTCGAACTTAATATGAATCCGACATTTCCTCTACTTGTGGACTTGAAAATTTGTTGTTGTTTGGAGTATTTGGATTGAGAGGAATGCTAAAAAATTTAGGGAAATGGAGAGATCAAGTGAGGAAGTAGAGGAGGAGGGTAGGTTGAATGCCTTGTTTTGGTTGTTTGTATAACTATAACCTTGGGTTAGAAAATTTGTTGTTGTTTGGAGTATTTGGACTGTGTTAGATTAGAACCCCTTGCCCCTTGTTTTTTGTCTGACTCCTTTTTTTCTTTTTGGGCTCCTTTTGTATATCTTTACATTCCTTTCATTCTTTTTCAACTAAACTTCCGTGTCCTATAAAAGAAAAGTAAAAGGCTCAACAGGACGGAATCAATATTAATAATAGAGAAAATTTCGTTACAATTATTTGAACACAGGATCTCCCATTCTCATACCAAGTTAAATAACTAATGAACCCGAAAAGCTAAAGGTAATAGGCTATAGTAAACATAACCAAATCAACGTGAGCATAACTCAACTAGTTTATGCATATATATACCTTAAACTAAACTAGTCAAACTACGAAAATAATCTCTATTCATCATATGAGCAAAGTAAGAATCCCATAGTGTTTGCAATCAAATACATAACTAAGAATGGTTTTAGCTGGATTGAATTCATATCACATTGAATGTAAAAAGAACCTAGAAATGAATCTCGAATGAGGACGATGAATTTCGATAAACAGACAATTTCAGGATAGATTATAAAATCAATTTTTTAGAATTTATAGATATGTTTCTGATCTCTTTTCATGGAAAAATTACTCAGGCAAATATCCAAGATAATCCTCTGTGAAATTGCACCACCATGACATTTTGAGGATCAATTCCCCCCCACTAAGAAAAAAGATAAGGAATCACATTCTTCTAATCTGGGTTTCTTCTGATTAGAGACAACCTCCACTGAGCAGAGAATAAAATGGCTGCTTAGTCATAGATTCTTTAATATGTTATTGGTGCAAGAAGGAATAAGAAAAAGAAAACCCACTTTTCATCCTAATCTTCTCAAATTGACACTACTGTAGATACATCCTAATCCTTGGTATATTATGTTGGTTAAAAGCTTGCATCTAATTCTGTTAAGAAAGATTATCCCTAATTTATCTGTAAAAGCATTCAGACTTTGGTGTTAAATCAATAATTAAGGCCATACACAAGGAGAGGGTTAAGAGTATATATAAAAGATTAATTATTTTCAATCAATTTAAACTTTTACGTCTAGTGGTGACTTTACAGAGTATCAAAGTAAAAGGTCTTGTATTTAAGAATCCTCACTGATGTGTTATGTTAAAAGCAAAGTAAGAGTTACATTTTCATCTATTTATTGGCTGTCCTTCAGTTCAAAACAAGTGGAAAATTTTGGCTGGTATCATTTTTTCTACCTCGATTATTGCAGGTCACCCGTTCAAAGAGGTTACAGAAGCTAGATTGATGTGGCATCATTGGGCCTTTTCTTTGGATCTTAGGGCAAGAAAGAAATAAATTATGGACATTATTCTCTTTACTGCTTTTCATTGGGCTAAATGTACATCAAAGTTTAAAGATTAAAGCTTACTACTACTCTTAGTCACTAGTTGAAGATCCTTCTTATTATCCACCATTCGAAGTTTTCTTCACTTTGTAATTTCATTCCTCAATGAAACAGTGATTCTTGTTTCTTCTTCCAAGGAAAAAAGATTGTGAATCAAATAAGTATTACTCTAATAGCTCAAGCCCACCGTTAGCAGATATGGTCTTTTTTGGGCTTCCCCTCAAGGTTTTTAAATCGCATCTACTAGGAAAAGGTTTCTACCCACCCTTATAAAGAATGTTTCGTTCTCCTGCCTAACCGATGTGGGATCTCACAATCTCAACCCTCATGTGAGGTGAAGTGTAAAGAGATTAAAACCTACCCTAACCTATTAGAGTAGATTTGAAAACATTAACTATATCATGAGTCATTTGATTAAGTTTTTGGATTTAGTGGTGATTTAACACGGCAGTAAAACTCAGCATTCCATTCCCAAATGTTGTAAATAGTTTATGCATTGAGCTTTGTAAATAGGTCGTCTAGTGGTGATCAAATAACTTTCACTTTAATATGTCAACTATAATAAAGGTGGTGGTCTAATCAACTGGACTACAATCCAAAGTAAATTAGAGAAATAGCTTAAACTTGTCACTTTTCAACGTTAGGTTCTGGTCTAACCATCTGATCTTGCTGAGTTGTAAAAGAGATTCAACAGTTTATGATTAAACTTCTACCAATATTCTAATGAGGTTTTGAGAATAAATATGTAAAGCAAAGCAGAATTTGACACATAACAAATCAAAGGTGGAGTTAATGCTTCTAGAAGGTATGGAAACTTCACCAACACGAGTTGCTGGGTTAGCACCTGATATAAGCAACTTCTAGGAGTTTTTTATATCAACAAGGCCAGTAAAATCTTTTTATTGAACTTATCCAATTCCAAATATTCAAATCCAGGAAACAGGGAAGCTTCCAATAGCTATGTAATTTAATAGAAAAAATGGGAAACAAGAATAAGCTAAAAAAATACAAGGTGACCTTTTTTGTGTGTGGTTCAATCAGAGTTCGGATTTCCTTTGTGTTTCTAATTGTTTTTAGTATAGGCATCTTCTTCAAGCAGGGATGGGAGAACAAAACCAAATTCAAGCTCATAATTCGTACCCATTGAAGGCTTCTTCAGATCACGACTTGACATTTGGGATGGAATTATTTAAAAGCAAACCTCCAACAGTCCAACCTTGGATAGAATGGTTGCATCCAACTGCAATATCAAAATACAAACATAGACATAAATACCTCTATAAATTGTTTTTTTTTTTTTAAAAATTGAATGAGCGTTTAAACTTCACAGAAAGGAGGAGACAGTAACTTGTTACTAATAAAAGACCAGGCATCGCCTTCAAGAGTCATTTCTCATGGGTCAAATGAAGGAACTTCATGTTGAGAGGCATGAAGGGCTTTATACACCGTTCTGTCAATAAAGCTTCGGTATGGATCCTCCTTCCGCTTCTTAATCAAGTAAGCTAAACTATGTTCGACTTCAGATTTAACCTGATTATACAATTGGTTTGCATTTTTCTTGTCCTTCAGGATTTCCTCTCTTCCTTTTGTTTCTATTGGCTTACCAAACAGGTAGTAAAAACGACCGGGTACCTTGGGCAAGAGCAAAGGGAGGAAAAGATCCGGATTACCAACCTCTCCACTATCCGTATCCCTGAAATTCACAGTATATTCAACACCCAGACAGAAAAATGAACTTCAATTTACATTTGTAATGCCCGTTTTTCCAAGAAGGAAAATAATAAGCCGTATAACAAAGTCCAAATGTATACTCTTTTAAAGGAGAAAAGAATATATTGATAGATTAAATGAACAAATAGAGGGGAGAACGACCCCGTAGAGATGAAAAGGCAAAAATGTAGATAAATAATATAAGCAAATCATATGCAGTGATGATGAAGAACAGTTACCTCACTTTAGCAGAATTCTGATTTGCCTTTCTGATGTTGTCATTAATTACAGGAATTTTCATCAGATCATTATAATCTAAAATCAGCTGCAAATACGAAATAAGAAGATAATGATAATTATAACTAGAAAGGTAGTAATAACAATAAAATTTCTTTTTAAGCATTAAGATATAGACAAGCTTGCACCAATTTTTCTCTAATTAAACAAGTTTTACGATTTTTTTTAATGAGAAACTGAACAAGTTTCACGCTTTCAGAACACTCATTTGCTAAACCAGAAAATTGCGTTCCCTCCTAAATTTCCATGAAACTTAAATTCATCCTTTCATTTATCTATGACAGAGATGACAATGATCCCCTTCTGGACACCAAGACGACTTCAATAAACTGCATAGCCCTGACACCGACAGGATCAGACGAAAAATATGCACGTCTCTGAAGGATGCCCCTGGGTTTTCAGCCCCAAACTCTTTGCCCATTTGGCTCCTTGTTTGAGATGAGGTGGTTGGGATAGGATAGCCTTACGGCATTTGGTTAATTGTTTTACAAACTCAAGTGATAGGGCTAGTTAAATCCAGTTTTTCTAATTTCTCATCCTGCAGATTTAGAAAAAATTATTAAAAATTTTAGGAGGAAGGCAACTTGAATATAGCTCAACTGATTAAGTATTATATTCTTGACAAAAGGTAAGAGGTTTAAATCTCCATCCTGCATGTTGTGGAATTACAAACAAACAGTAGAAAAATATTAACTATTATTAGGATAATAAGGGGCATATTTTGTCATGAACATTAGTTAAAAGGAGTTGGTTAGTAAAACGTCGTTATAAATAGGGTGGGTATGGGGAAGAAGGCAGATAGAATTTGGAATGTAGGGAGAGTCCAGCTCTCTCAAAGTGCTTGAGAGGGCTTTTTGTACATTGTAATACAATTTCAGTGTTATTTTCTTTCTCGCTTCAAGAATAGGGTCCTATCAAAACTTCTTATGCTTGAGCTACCAAATGGTGAGTGAACACTATCAAATCAAGGACTGGGAATTGAACTTACTTGTGCTATATCATCTTCTCCAACAGCACCAAACGGAACAATTGTAGCCCCAAAACGAGCAGCCATTCTCACAAATTCCTGTTGTTTTGGCCAGAACAGCTTATACTCTTCACCCTGTAAAGTTTTCAGAGGAAAAATGAACATTGGAAGCCTAATTCTCAACCATTATAGAAAAAGTTACAAAATAGGTCATTTTGACTCAACAAAGATACCACCACAACCGACTTATGCCCACATCTTCAATGACAAAGGGAAGTCCTTTCATAATTTTATGGATCTTCTAATTTGGCTCTCAGCTGGTGTAAAATTCTCATTCACAATTACTGTTTATCTTCTTCAATAACCAACTGGAAGTGTTTTCTGTAAGCCTCTTTGGCTTGGGACTATTTACTGTCTCTTCGAATTATTTCATCTTATCAATGAAATGATAGAATGTTTCCCATAAATCTACCCCCCCCCCCCCCCCCCCC
>NW_019272035.1:1423570-1447648 GCF_002738345.1 Cucurbita maxima | reverse complement strand
CCCCCCCCCCCCAAAAAAAAAAAAAAAAAAAAAAAAGGTGATGACAGTCTGAAATGCAACAGCTGAATCATGGAAAACTGAAGTACATGAAACGTTAAGTTGATGCAACATAGTCTCCTGCCCTTTGGTTGCAATAAGTCCTCTTTCCAATTGCCATCTTTGCAAAGCATTAAGCTGTTTAATGTCGAAGCATATCCATCATATATTACTTCAATACACACATTTGGCGACCATGGGATTCACAATCGGAACTTCTAAAGATGATCCTCCAGATAGAACAATTATCGTCATTGTTCTAACAATGTAAAGGAGTATATCACCTTAAATTGTTTTTCCATTTTACTTTCCAGTAATTATGGCGTAAAGAAGATGTTAGAAGAGCTGCATGGAGTGTTCTCACCCTGACAGCATAAGTTGTCGCTCTCTATTAAACTGAACTTTTTTTGGGTAGGTGGAAGTTAGGAACTTGAAGTACCTTGTAATGAAGAGCCTCGCGTGCACCCCCAGGATAGAGGAGAACATGTGCTTTTTCCGATAACAATTTGTATAGATTGTTAGCAGTGACAGGTACTGCACCAAATACTTTCACCCAGTCAACCATAGAAATTTCAGAAGATTCAGACTCGAGCCTTCCCAAGAACAATTCTGGATGTGCTATTCCACGAACCACAAGATTCTTCTCTCTCATGAATCCTTCAACTAAAGGACTAAGCTCCATTCCTAATAAATTGTGATAACCTACTAGCAACACGGGACCTTGATTAGGAACTCCAGAAAGACCTTGGACTATAGTTCCATCTTCCAAAGTTGAGAACATCGTAGAACCAGTGAGAAAATGAAATAGTCTGCAAAATACACGATAGCCTTTAATAGTTTTCCTTTCGGACTACAGAAGTAAATCTGAGGAGAAAGTTAACAGGTTGGTCCATGCATGGTGTAGTGTAGCAAAGCCCAGCCAAGCCAATTATATGCTATGACCAGTGTACTTCAAGTGTATTAGTGTCAATCTAAAAGTTATTTATAGCAAAATCTTGTTCATCAGCAGCATCATATATTCTAAGTAAGAGTTTCTCCAGATTTGCGTGAGCAAACTATGCAAATTAAGGGTTTCATGAGGCTTCAGATGGTTTGATTAGTTATTTTTTGTATTGTCCATGAGTATTCTTTAAAAAAAAAATGAAAAATTGTTTTTTTTTTTCCATTAAAGAAATGAACACAAAAAATCAAGAAAAGATGTAAACAATGAATATAAACTAATCCAAAAAAAGGTAATTGTTCTTTATGTCCGCACATATTTGAATATATCAGAAAATTATTCACCTAAAATAAAGGTGGCTACAAAATCTCCTTCTAAATAATATTGATTTTCGCTGGCTGGGTCTACAAAATTTTGAATTCACAAGTGAGGGAGAGTGCAAAAGTACTGATAAAAAGATGAAATTTACTGTGACCGATTAACTTAAAAAATTTTCTTTTCAGTTGATTGGTGTTAGGGTATTAACATACATATTATACCACATGAATTTGACCAATTTTCATGTACAAAATTTCTGCCTACAGCAGCTACCAAGAGAGGGAGTGAAATAAGCACCAATTGATATAAAAATTACCCTGTCACTTCAGTAAAAGCATATTTGTACTCTGCTAAACTGGGCGGAAGATAATCTGAAATAACATCATGCTTTCTTGATCGACGATACTTGTAAGTGCTTTTAATTATTGTCAATAAACCAATACCGTCTTCCTGTTACATGATACCATGGTGAAAAGTCATATGATTTTACTTGAAACATAGAAAGAAAAGTGTGTTATAAGCTTGCTGCAGCTCTCTTTTACAGCATTTTTTTAACCAGAAGCAAAAACATTTGTGTTAATTTGAATGAGACATGGGAATACTAAAGAATTAGCGTAAACAAAGCTCACAGAGCAAATATTTTTTTTATTATTATTTTATTAAAAGAGAATATTTTCATTGAAGTAATGAAAACAGACTAATGCTTAAGAGTACAAATTCCAAATGGTAAAAGTAAAACATAAGGAAAAAAAAATATAAACAGAAGCATCAAAACTAACTAGAAACAAAGACGTCCCAATTAAACCAAACATCATGCCAAGAAGAAGCAGAATAGAAAGGAGCAACATTGTGCAGCTTTTAGTTTAGCCAACTCAAACCGATCAAACCACGATTTCCGAACATTCTCGAAGATACAATGACTTTGCTCTAACCAATTTTCAGAAATTAAAGCACTCGTTGCATTAGACCAAAGTATTTGAGATTTTGAAGGCAAGGAAAGCCCAATGAGAAGTCGAAGAATATTGGCCTTTGAATTGAAAAAAAACCCAAATTTGAAACACCGAGTTCCAGCCAAATAGCATATTTAGGTTCTTAAAGATCGGAAAATATAATGTATTTTTTATAATTTCCTAGCATGAATGAGGATTTTTCTTTTAAACCTGGCGCTAGTGTATGTTTTCTACCAGCAAAGCATCATAGTGTTCTCTACCATAGTTTCACATACCAATAATAAGGTGTGCCCATTTTCCTTGAAATAGCGTACTGTACAATTCTGTAATGACTTCCGAAGTCGTTGGGCTTCATCCCCACTTGGGACCATGTTATCCTGGCCACTGAAAGGCGTAACAAATTTTAATTATTATAAGAACGTTGGACCAACTACGACACAATACTATTCTGATTATTGAGTAAGATGATTAACAATTTAAAATAAAGCAGAACTCGAGCAGAATTATTTTAGCAGGAAGTGGTTCATGATAGACCAAGGATAGGAACCTAACTTGAGATCGAAGGTTGCTAAACTGTACTACAAGATCAGAGAAAAAAAATACACGAGTAATAGCTTTCCGAGAAGGCCATTTGTTTCCAACAAAAACTTCCCAAGTTATTGCTTAACTCTACTTTTTTAACGCTATCTATAACCAAACTTTCCTTGATCCTTAATCCTGTCGACCATCTAATCCACTGTCTTACAGCATACCACGGTATATTGAATAAGGTTATGTTAGCTAATCTAATGGAGGCTGTGGGAACCGAACTAAAAAAAGTTCAACAAATGATGCAACAAATTAAGGTATTTGTGGCGTTGTATTTAGTAAACCACTCGTACCCTTCTATATTTGCATTCTGTTTCATCCTCCACAAGGCAAGGAGGGTAGGTTAATTTAGCGAATTGAGGTTTGTGCTATTTTATGGGCCTCTGGAGAAAGAGGAATGATAGAATCATCAATAATTGGCCCTTGTTCAAGAGTGACCAGGGATTCTCTCTGAGTTTGATCCTGGCTCAGAAGGCTTGAGAGAACTTCGAGTGGTGTTTGATCCTGGTTCTATGTAGCTTTTTTGTACCTTAAGATTTTGTTTTACTCGATTGAAGGCCCATTTTATAGTTTGTCCCTTTTTATTTTGTGGACTTTAATTTTGTATGCTCTTGTATTCTTCCATTTTTTTCTCCATGGTTGTAATTCAATTATTCATCCAAAAGAAAAAAACTACCACTAACAACCACACACACACTCAGTTCTGGGTAAAAACCTAGCAAGCACAAGTACTTCGGCATTAACAGCATGGAGACGAGAATTTGCATAAGCAGCAGCTGATTTGAGCAGCTTCAGCTTCCAAAGAAGGGTATCCTTCGGTATAATGCTAGCCAAATCCTGAAAATAGAAAGGAAGAGAAAAAAAAATTCAACTCGATCAGATCGATCATGTAAGAAAATTACAATGCCAAGGGAAAAGATATGATAACTTAGTTTAGATTACTACAAGTAAGCCTATTACTGCATTGCCTTATAGAAAATTCCCAGCTACAATGCATGGCTTGAAGTTATAATAAACCAACTTACACTTTAAGATATAAATAAGGCTGGAACATATAAATTACACCCAAAACTTGGTGTGGCTTAATTTTAATTTTTCAAAAAAAAAAAAAAAAAAAATCTCATCTTGTATTGTATTGTTTCCTCTAGTCAAGTCTTGGTATAATAAAATATTAAAAGAAAAATTATGTGACACTTTATGAGGCTATCAATTAGGCAATAAGATATTTAATGGGTCCAATTTATGTAATTACAAATTATTCTAGGTTAGGTAAGTTATAATGAGTAATGTTATCAGAAGTGTGTAGGACTTTTATTTTTGGGTAGACATATCTACTTCATCAAATTCAAGTACATATATTTTGTGTTTTCATCTCAGTTAATAAAATATATTTTGACTTCACATCATAATTGAAATAGTAAATGTAATCTTTTATTCATATTCTTTGTACTCCTCCACACTCGTGAACCTAGAAATTAGCAAGACATTCAACAAGTGACTTGATGTTTTATTCATTCTTAAAAGTAACAAAAGAACCCACCTCAAAAATCTCAACTTTTATCACACAATGCATTATGAAGGTCAAAACTTTTCTATTTCTAAAATAGAATCTACTTAACAAAGGCAGTTAGGAAAGGATAGAGATGGGAAAAAACGTACAGCAAGCTAGGCAGAAAATTCTGTGTATTTTGAGGGTGAAAAGAACTCTGAGATGGAAAGCTTATCCATGATAGTAAGGGGCACATCAATATATATTTTTTCTTTTAAAGGCAGTCCCTTAGGAGGCATTTTAGAAAGTACTATTTAAAATGCACAGTTTACACTGTAACCAAATTCTAAGAAAAACCATCATATCCTCCTTACCGAAAGATAGGGTAGTAAAGCAGTCAAGTTCTGTGACACTTTTTCTAATTTCTGCATTGGAGGAAGCTTACTTTCAACATTCACTGTTGACATTTTCAACGGGACACCTGGTGTAGAAGTAGAGATAGTTATAAAGTAACATCCGAAAGAGAATTCCAGGAATCTTTACACTGCACCAAACTACCAAAAGCGTAAATCTCATTCAAACAAAAAATGACACAGGAAAAAGATCAGCCGAATTTACTCAAGAAAAATATTAATTATATAAAACGCAGAAACGTTTTGTAGGCTATAACTGAAATGAAACAAAGAATTTCAGAAGTTTTTGCAGTAGTGTGCAAAGGAAACTAGGCAGCAAACTCAGTAGCCGCAACCTCATATTCTTCAAATTGACCCTAGCAATTCCTTATTGTGAAGGTAGTAAGAAGAAAAGGCAGTGATGAGTGAAGCATTGGGGACAGGCACTGCAATTATCCACCATTCTATTACTAGTGAACTCAATACTTGGTGAGATCAATGGTATACCAGAAGGAGGTCCTTTTCTTTTAACAGAAATTGACAATATATCAGGCACCAAACCTCCATCTTTACAATGTCTTAGGGGGCATACTCATCACCATCCAAGAAAATAGCGATCAAGAATCTGATCTTCAGCAATAGTATGGGTGGAAGGATGGATGCAAACGAAGGGAACGGTGCTAGATTCCCAATAATATACCTAAAGAAAAAAACAGACAATAAGGAGCAATCTACTTACTCATAACAAAACCAAGAAGATAGGGAACTGTTTCACGCAGTCCATCAGGCATAGCTTCTAACAACGGAAGTAAGGGCTGCAATTGAGACCTGCCAAAAGATGTAGCTAGTGGAAGACCATAAAACTGTCAGACTTACTGAAAAGCGCATGACCTAACAATGTCGTGATTACACGAACTTGAAGTTAAACTGCAAATACGAAACCAACCTGGATTTGCTAAAATCAGAACAAGGTCAATATTTGGATTACGTGAAGCCACTGCAAGTGCTAAGCATCCTCCAAATGAATCCCCAACTAAATAAATCGGTTTCTTTGGGGAAGAAGTATGCTCTGACCTGATAGTTTCTTCAACAAGCTTCACAAGTCCTTCAGATAACACAAGTCTGCTTCATCAGCAGTATATATAAATGTCTAGCAATTAATGAATAATAACAATAATGAAGACCTAACCAAGTTAAAAGTTCTATCTGCAGCCACAAATCTATACGAGTTCCCTAAAAACTACAGGAACTTAGATCAATAATTCCAATATACCTATCTTCAGTTAATTCTTGATTATGTCAATGTTGTACATCAAATAGCAAAGAATTTGACTTGACATCATTACTCTCTGGCTAAGAATCATACTCAGGTGATACATGGCTAGGAAAAAATTACCCACTCAATTTCTCCGGGAAAGGTTGAATACTGCTTTCAAACATCATATCTTATATTTTTCATCTGTTGATATTAACATTAACTAGATAGCTTTTTTATTTCCGTTGTAACTCTATTTATTCACATTCTTGTAGAGTTTGTACTTTGAACAAAAATCTATTTTCAGTTCTGTGAAAAGTTTAATTTGTTGTTTTAAAAAAAAAGTAGTTCCATTTTAACTTTTCTTGCCAGATCTTGTATTTTGTAGTCAGTTTACCCTCTGTTACTATTATTTACTCTTTCGACAGAATTGGTCAAATCAGTTGGGACTACTTGGGTTAGTTTTATGTTTTGCCCCGTTTGTGGACTTTATATGGCGGGTTCGAGGTTATAAACATATCATCAATTGAAAAAAAGTTGAGATTTGTGTTTTGAAGAAAAAAAAAACTTATCTAGCCATTAAGAAAAAGTTTAAACCTTCAAATGGTGTTCGATCTTGAACAGGAATATGTAGGCACCGAACTTCGAAAGCCCTGCGTCAAAAGATTGCTACTACTATGAACAAACTATACTTACAAGTGAAAAAAATGTCATCAATTCAAACATATTTATTATCCTATTCATAAATTAAATATAAAATGACAGAACATTTATCCAAAATTGGGGTTCATTTGTTCGTTCTTACACAAATCTTCCTTTGAGATTCCTAGGAATTTTTTTTATCCTTTTTATATTATAGAAGGAACATGTATCTCTCTAAAAATCACATGGAGAATTGAGAACAAGATAGTTCATGCTTGCAACGATCTTTAAGTCACATTCAAAAGATTCATGTTTCAGTTCCCAAGTAAATTTAGTTTGCATTGTTTTGTTGGTTCATTTGCCACTCCACCAAAGAGCCAGATGCAAATTTCATCGAGTATCAATTCAACAGTATGAGAAGTGAATGGCTTACTTCCCAAGGGCTTTATGATGCATGATAAGACCACATCCAGTGCCATCCAGTCCTACAAAGTACAGAACCAATACCAAATCCTAATTAGACAAACATCACTCACTTCCAAATCACAACAATTCATTGAAAGTTGTAAAAAGAATAAAGCATGTGTTCAAAGATTAAGCATACTACTAAATATTGACAAACAACCCTGTTTGCCGATTTTTTCCCCTCTGAACAGAAGCAAAGGAAACTTAGACAACTGTTTGGATGTATTTTCTAGAAGACAAGAACTATTTGCTATAATTCTTTCGAACGAGGTATTAAGAGCTCTAATTCTTTGAAGCTTTATTATAAAAAAAACGTTTTGTACATATTCAGTTACAATTAAAAACGCAGAAAAAAGCCATAATATTTTATTCATAGCCACAGATGACAACATATCATTTTTTATACATTCAGCCATTCCATATTTTAAATATTGAAATTAGTTTTTCAAATACAAAAGCTCAAAACACCCATTCTGCAGTTTTGAACTTGTCAACAAGAGCAGAATAATTACCAGGCAAAAACAAAAGAACTGGAGAACCCTTTAATGGGGATCCAGCTGCAACAGGGCAAAACCAACGAGGCAGACCGCCATCAGTATGCTGAGTAAAATCCTTAGCGGCAGCAAAGTAATCTTTCACAGTCACAGTCCCATACCCATCATCCCAAAATGGCTCCAACTTCTCTGGAACATCATCTCTCAACTTGATCTTCTTCTCTGCAGCTTCAGACTTTAACCCCCCATTGCCCTTATCTATTGAAGACCAACTTCCTTCCTTCGCCCCAACCAGAGAAGCTCCATTCACCACAGCTGAAACTGAATCAGCTGAAGCTCCACTTTCACTTCTAACTCGCACTCGCCATGAATTCCTACTCCTTTGAACTGAAGCTCCAAACAATGACACCCCAACGCCTAAACAAGCTGCCATGGCTTATGCAAGCAATGAGATAAGCCAGACCCTTTCTGCAACTTCGAAAAAACAAAACAACTTCAAGATCCAACACTTACCACTCCCCAGAACAGCTTAAATAAAGCAATCATTAAGTTCCCAAAGAGAAAAAGAGAAAACCCCTCTGAACTCTCGAATTAAAACAACACAACCAACCCGTTCTGCGTTCAGCTGAGAACAAAATGAATCACAAGAGAGTCGGCAACAAAAAGGGTAAACACAGATTTCCAGAAATATCACGAATATTTGAACTAGTCGGGAGAAAAGAAACAAAACAAAAAGAGAGAGTTTAGGGGTGGGGTTGTGAACTAGAGTGAGAATAAAAATAGAATTAAACTCGGGACGTGCAAGATGATAATATTAATTCATACCAACTGTACTGACGGCGGTAACTTGCTATTACAGAGAAAACTATCACCGAAAATCACCAAAAATATCGGCAACACCAACAATACAGTGGCCATACCGGGAAAAAAAGATATTCATTATCCCAATGCACCATTTTCGGGGTCGTGAAATTATCGATATACCGCCGATATTTGTATCCACTAGATTCAAAATTCTCTTGGAACACGTATCGAAGAACTGTTCGGAACCAGACAAAAACAAGGAAAGTAGAAGGGACCTACATTTCACAGTCACATTCATAATTAAGAAATTAGAACCCTACGAATTACGCGTGATGATCGGAATCACATACATACATAAACAATGCATTGGGAAAAGCAAATAGAAAAGTGCGAATAAAGTAGAATTACGTGCAGCATTGTTCAACGAGCTTGAAATTATGAATAATTGTCGCCTCATGCGAGTCCAATAGAGAGAGAGAGAGAGAGAGGGATAATGGGCCGCTGGTAGCCATTACCAGCAAGCCACGAGATCTTGCTCAGCTCGCGCTAAATTTCAACCACTCATGAACTGCGTCACAAACGTCTTATCAAAGCTTTTCTGAGATTATATGGTTATTATCTTATTATCAAATTGCTTTCAAAGAAAAAAAGAGAGAAGATATTTGTGTGTATATTTTAAATAATTATGAATATTTAAAAATTTTAATGACGTTAAAATAAATAAATAAAAGTTTTGGATTTAACTCGGATTTATTATTAATTTTATACTTTATATTTTTATTTACTATATAATTATATATACGTAATTTTATTTAATTTTTGTAATAATTTTTTTTATTATGTATTCTCGAATAATTTTAAAACAACTTTTTAATTATTTAGAAAGTCATTTTCCAAAATAAATACTCAAGTTAAATTTTAATTAAATATTTGAAATTAAATAAATAGATATTTTAAAAACTAATATTTTAATAACCATTTGAATGGGTTAAAGTTGTATTTATTATTTAATAAAATTTATTAGTGTTAAAAAATTTTAGGAATAATTAGGTTGGGTTTTAAAAATTTAACCTATAAACACTCTCCAATTCAGATTTTATTTTTAATTTAATTATTTTTATTTGGAATTATGATGTGAATATTGGCAGAAAGATTTAATTTTGTTAACAATATTATAGATTTTCCAAATTATTTTTTAGGCCGAGAAATTAAATTTTCAATTTTATGGTAATTAGATTGTTATTTACCGGAGTCTATGGAGTACGAATGAAAAGGCTTATTGAGTACAATTGATTAAGGGTATTTTTATGAAGAGCGTAAATAAAGGCTACTTGCATAAACTATAAGTACAGGATATCGATAGCAACAACCGATCATTACTACTAATTTAGGTATTTAATTTTATCGAGTTTTAAGTACAAGTCGACTGTAGTTGTAGCTTTAAGTCTATGAATAATTAAGAAGCTAGAAGACTATATTAACTTTATGATAAGTCTATTTTGCTGTAACGTGGATTAGATAGATGTGTTGGACTACAATAAGACTAATCACATCATTTATTATGCACTTCTAAACTTATAATGTCATTTGAGTTACCGTCCACTTGGGTTGGTTCGATTATTGACTTACCTGATTATATTAGGGTTTGGGGTCTAGTAGCTTCTTGTTTCATCTAGGCTATACGACCCACGTGACTCTTGATCTCACCTGCCTATACTATGAATGTAATCTTATTCTCTCGTTCAGAAGTTTAACTATTAAGTGTCGTTATTGTACTGAATGGTACGAATACCGCCCGCAATAAAGATAGTCGTAATGTTATGTTCCAAATCTATGTGTAGAAAATAAAGGCACACAAATTCCAAATTTACTTGCCAAATTTCAAGAAAGCATATCACCAAATTCTTAGTCTCATCTTTCACTTGTTCTGGAAATTGCCCCAAAAATAGGCCAATTTTTTTTATTATTTGTTTATAGCATTTTTTCTTGTGATTTAGCTCAAAAAGAAAAAAAGAATAACTCTATAGCTTTTTAGTTTAAACCTTAGGAATTATTTGCGTTTGTGACTTCAATGATAGCTAAGATGACGTTTGTAGCTTCAATGATAGCTAAGATGACGCAATGTAATATCTCATATTCGAAATTCGAAATTCGAACTAGAATTTGAAATTTAAATTTAATAACTATTGTATGATATGACATGATCAGATTATCTACTTGACTTAAACTGTTTAGTGTTTTATCCTCGTTCACATGTTTCGTAGAAAAATTCATGAGGCCACCCTACATAGAATTGATTCAAACTAAGCATGTTTAAGTTTAGAGCTACTACGATTAATTCGCAAGTTAGCTCGAACCTACAACTTGAATCTCCTACCACTCACCCACAAAACTCCATTGAAGTCCCAGCATGTTTAAGTTTAAGTTTGAATATTTCACCTCCAAATACCCAAATATTATGTCGAACCAAAACAAAAACTACGCATATAACTATGGTAAATATCAGGTTATTCGACATACTCAACAGATAGATAGAGATTTGAACTTTTGATTCGATCATCCATTTGTTGTATCATCAATCTATCAATCTGTATAAAGAAATCAAAATTGATAATACAAAATAGATAGATTCACAAAATTCATGTAGCCAAACAAGAACACTACAAGAACATTGGCAGTCAAGTTTCAGAATTTCATACGTTTAATGCAGAAGAAAACAGCAGAACAAGGACAAAATTTTCAAATGAAAATAGAAGAGAGCTCTGTTCCAGCAGAGAAGAGCACAAAGAGGGACCTCCTTTTTTATTTATGAATAAATAAATAAAAACAAAAATAAGCTTCACAACTTGGTTTTCTAAGACTAAAGAAGTATGTAGTAGTAAGCCACCATTCAAATCTACACAGCCTTTTCCACATTCATTACTCTAAAACTTAGTGTCCCTCCCACCAAATTTTCCATCCTCACGATTTCTCCTCCAAAAAGTCAAAAAAATACCCAAGCCTCTTCCCTATTGCAGTATTTTGTAAAAGCTACACCTTGCAGGCTAAATATGAAGATCGAAAAGTCTATAGCGCCTGCAGGTTTACCTTCGAAATGATGACCAGAAAATTCTCGGTAGGTTCGAGAAGCAATGCGGAACTGAGAAACGGGTTGATGAAGTTCAGATTTTCATTCATATCAAGCACCCCAAGATGAAGCAACATTCCCAGTTTCATCAGCAAAAGAATCACCTACATAAATGTTAACAGGACAAAGAAATGAAACTCAATGAGGGGCTGGCCACAGTGATGCATTCCAGATTTTCCTTTTTCAATAGCAAGAACCTGTTCGATAATGTGCGTATTTTGGTATCTTCTAACCCGTTTCATAATGCATTAATCTCAATTAAATCATTTTTGAAACACTTTTGTTAAATCGTTAATATCTCGTTAAATAAATGCAGCTTGAAAGGCTAGACACATGAAATAAACTCGTCCATCATTAAAATCCAACCTACCCATCAACAAATCCATTTCTTCCAAACCGTACATTCATATGTTCAAATATGTAAATAAAACAATAATTTGATGGGACATAAAAGCGTTATTCAGAATTTTCATGAAGTGGAACATCATACACTATAGAAGGGCAATACACACCTATTGCATGCATTCAACTGCTTTGAACCACTCTGTAATTGAGAACCAAATCCTCTGGCTTCTTCCAGATGTAATTCCTAACTGTGGCTAAGCTCATATCAGGAGACAAAACCTGAAATTTAACCCCAAAAAAGTAAATGAGCTGCTAAATACAACACCAATAAATACCAGAAGGCGTGTGTATGGAATTTAATGCCTGAACTCTGGAAGATAGAAACAAACCAGAAGCCTATAATTATTGGCTGTATGTTTTTGTCCATGATCAGTAGTTGAGCGTTACAAAATGCGCAAAAAAAGCTCAAACTCTTTTAAGAAACCTCTAATAAACTCAGTCCTACAACTCTTTTAAGTGCAAATTGCCTTAACGAAAATTCTACATTGTTATTCTTCGACAGATATAAGACGATGTACTTTCATTTACCTGATTATTGCATAAGATTTCTATAGAAGGTTTAAGCTTTTGCCAAGGCTTTAAACCAGACCGAAATGATCCATCACCAACTGTCGAAGAGAGTCCAGGACCAAAAGGAACGTCCGGATTTACATTATCCAATGGCTTGTCGAGAACCATCTTCTCTATGACATAATTTACAACCTACATTAAAAAGCAAATGGGTTATATTAATACCACATTCAATCAAACTGAAATCATAACAGAATTATCATATTCAAATTCTTCACCAGAAAAAAATTAAATTTAAGCAAAAAGTAATCAAGTCCACCAGAAAACCAGAAATTACTCAGTAGATTCCCAGATGATGGATGCAACTCTGTGTTGGTAATCCTGTAATAGATTTACGCAAAAAGACTAGGTCCTGATTTTTAAGTGATAAATTCTACAAAAAAAAGTTGCCACTTCTTGTAAATCACCCAGCACAACAAAGTAAGAGGGTTGGGTTGGACACAAAATTTACCTTCTTCCCATTAATTATCCATCTCAATGTCCCAACAAAAACTCTATCTAACCTATGGATCTTTTGGTACCACATATCATATAAAATGTTATTTATTTATTTATTTATAAGGGAATTTCATTGATGTTTGAAGTTTACAAAAGGGAATTTCATTGATGTTTGAAGTTTACAAAAGGGATGTATCCATGGTGTTTACCAAAAACCTTCCCAATTTACAATGAGGAAGGTATGACAATAGGATGCAAAAATATTAGACAATTTACACGATGATATAGACCAGTAAACAAGATTGTCGAAGAGTTTTGTATAAGTCTGTGTTTTTTCGATGAATACTCTTTGAGCTCTTTCTTTTCACAGATTCCAAAAGAAAAAGTGAGATGATATCCAAAGATATCTTGAGACCGTCTATCTGGGGTTCAACCTCAAAAATTATCTTTACAACTATGTAACTTAAACCTTGTTTTGTACCACCAATCAACAATCTCGTTTTTTACCATCAATAAACAATCCCTAATGGAATTTTCTATCGGGATGGAGGTTTTTTTCTATCTAGCTTTGTTCAAAAATTTCCATATAATCGATGAAATTATGTTATTTTATTTTATTGAAATCCTTTACCTTTGGTGATTGGTTGGCAAAGAGGAAAGAGAAAAAGACTTGAAAGAATATAAAACTAGGTTATCTTGTTGACCTACCTTAACGTAATTCAGATTTTAAGTATAGAGGTTAAATATTGAAATAGTTTATTTTCTTGCAAACTAAGAGGGTGAAAAACTATTAGAATGTGCATAGTTTTTCATAAGGGCAGTGCTCTTGGACTTTTAGGCAAGTATTATTTGCTTATATGATAATTATGAAAGGAAACATAGAGCATGTTCTTCTAAATAGCAAATACTCGACCAAAGCCACAATGAAGCATAAAAGTGACAAAATAGAAACCTGACCTTATGCACTCTCAATATACGAGGAGCACTTAGCTTTCCTTGTGTTAGGATCTGAATGGATGAACCTTCACAAGGATGTAGAAAAAAGCTACACCTGCATGGAGTATTTTGAGTTAACACGTGTGCAAGGAAACAACGTATGGATTTATATCAACTAACAAACACTAAATATTTCTTTACATCTTAACCCCTCTACCTTATTAATAAGCTTGACACCGCGTATGCCATGCAGGAAATACAAACATTTTTTTAATCATAATAACCACGTAAGGGTGTGAGCCATTAGGGTCAACACCCCCTTCCACCAAAAGGTATAACACTGAAGGAAGACCTTGGTTCTTCAAATTCATAAAAATTCAAGGAAAAGGGGGGCAGGATTAAATGTAGGAGATATAAATGGGTGGGTTCCTCTTCTTTGGAGGAACCATTCCCCGACCTATTCTTTATATCTTAGAGAAAAGATGACATGGAGGTAGTGCTGGAATGTGGATAGCAACGATTGGGAACTTGACTGTAGAAGGTGGAATATGGATAGAGGAAACCTTGCTTGGGTTGAGAGCAATGATTGATACTTAAGGCTGGGTGATGGAGCGGACAGAAGACTATGGTCCCTTTAGGTATAGGGGCTTTCTCAACAAGATCCACCTTTATAAAGGATAGAAACAAGCTACTATTTCAAAACCACAATAATCAATTTGATATGAAAGTTTGATGTCCCAAAGAAGGTAATGCTCATGAAGTCTGAATACTCATAAAAGATAGCGAAGGAAGCATGGAGATGGTAACCCTTCTCCTTCAGTATGCAGCTTGTGTTTTCAGGGGAGAAGAAAACTTGGAGCATATCTTCATAAGGATACAAAATGGAAGTAACGGTAACCCTTGGTTTCAAATGATAATAATTGACTAGGAATCTTCTATAATTTTTATTGGGTCTGGTGTCCTCCAAGAACAGTGAAAAAAGGTTTAGCCAAACTGCTATCTGGGTGGTGCTCAAAGAAAAAGACAAGATCCATGGGGCTACTAAAGGTTAGACCATACCTTTGGGAAGATTTGGAAAGAGAGAAACTCGAGAATCTTCTCTAGATAAGTTCTCTATCATAGATCCTTATTGTGCGTTCGTGTATGGCAGACGCCATCCACCTGGAGTGCCAACCATAAAGTTTTTTGTAATATTTCCTTTTTGTAAGAAAATTCTCATTGTTCTCATCAACCTACTTTAGAAGCCTTTTTTGAGTACTCCTCTCTCTAAGTCTTAGAGATTCCTCATCTCTAGGGCCTTTGGGCTGTTTCTTTTGACTTCTTTGATAAGAGATCTTTATTTCTTATCAAAATAATAACAATCATAATATTATTTGACTACCCTGCATAAATTTTTTAAGAATGCACTATCTGTTTTATACTTATCAAATCATGCATTATAATCTGTTTAAAAAACATGAGAAAACTCTGAACTTTTCAAGTCAATAATCAGGAAGGTGAGCATTGAATTTAGAAGTTTACTTGGTATTTTCTCTTGGAGGTAGACGGTTATTCAACACGCAATCCAAACACCACCATGGAAAGTCTTTCTCATCTTCTGTTCCATCCAAATCTGTAATCTTCCTTCTCCAAGGACCACCTTGTGAACCCTCAGTAATGATTGAAGGAGGAGAAACTGTTGAAAATTCAAATGGAGGATAGACCATGGAGTCATTTTCAGCATTGCCATCTGCTTCAAGCCTTGAATGGGAAAGACTTCTTGCACTAATATCCTTCCCAGAAAGAACTTCTCCATTAGCTGAAGCTTGTGATCCAAATCTTTGTTTTCTTTTGGCTAACCAATGAGCCATAAGTCCTTTAAGGGTCTCTCGTGCTAGATTAACCTGAAAATAAAAAAATAAAAAAAAAATTCAGTACACACCGATAATTGAATAATAAACTAGGGGAAGATACAAAATGTCCAAGTATCAATTGACTAGTCCTTCCATCAATCATGATTCAACTTTAAGTCACCATTCATAGTCCAGCCCTTGGTTTGCTCTTTTTTTTATTATTATTATTATTTGTAGATTTATCACATGTTAGTGAAATATGTTATCTTTATTTAGTTGAGATTTCACTTATTTTCTAGTTTCCTTTTTTATATTTATTGTGTAATAAATTTTCTTGTAAACTTTTTTTTAAGAGAATAAGAAAAAAAAAATTCTCCCAAAAACCTCAGTTATTATTCCAAAAACAAGAAACAGTATCATTCTATGACTATCATTGCTATATAAACATCAAATAGAGGGTTCCAAGGCCACCTTATCATCCTCTGGTTTTCCCGTAATATTAAGGTCTGCCGAATACATCTCTGCAGAAAAGCACTGTGGAGTGTCCAGATGAACTGACAAACTCCCAAGTCTCGTATCCACAGTAAACCATGCAGGAATGCTCACCTGGAGTCGAGTCAATTCAAAGTATGACTGTCTATCTAACAAAAATTGTAAAGACTGTGACATAAGTAATGTAGAAAAGATATCTTACCATCTCGAATAACTCTTCCTTTTTCTCTTCATATGAGACCTAAAATGTTTACATTAAAACCAAAAAAAAAATATGTTATCAAAATGAACATTTTACCAAGCACATCGATGTCAATTTGTTTCACGGAAGAATTCAATATCCTCCATGCGCCAATCAAGCTCCTTTTTTTTTTTTTTTCCCCTTTTCAATGACCATTGACCCCCCCCTTTAAGCATTGGTTTGTATTATCAGCAATTTAATCAATTTTAACAAATACAATTATGATGAATAAGAATGGCTAAGGCAACCTTTCCATAATCCTCAATTACAATGCCCCTGGTAACCTCCCATAGCTTCACAGAACCTGCAGCATCCTGTGACGGAAAATTCTCATTACTTTTGAGGTACCATGCGTCATATAAATAGACGAAAAAAAAGGTATATGCCAGTAGAGAGTTCGCCATTTAAGTAATAGAACTACCTTCGTCAGGATATGCCTCCTATTATTTAAAATTTCATGCTGCACAATTGCCGGAGCTCCAGAAATGGTGAAGGTTGGTTCTTTATATACAGGAACCTATAAAAAAATTTCAGAAAATCATTTAGCTCATATTTTCCCAAATCCAGGAATCAGCAAAACACTCTAGTCTTGATTACCCCGCACAACACACATACACATTCACAATGTAGGTTAGTGCAAAGGTGGTGGAAGACGTAAAAATTTTAAAGCAATAAACAAGTAGAAAAGTGAAGCTTCCAAAATCCAATAAAAAACTCGAATACTGATGAAACCTCTTTACACTGAATTTTATAAATATTAAATGCAAGCTTGCACACAAAAACAACAAAATTTAAAATTTAGTGGAAAGGTGGTGGAAGATCAGTACATATGCAACCTTTTCTTAACAAAAAACAAGAAAAATTCGTTGATACAAAGGGAAAATAGGCAAGAAACCCAGAAAAAGTACAAAAGTGCTGCCCAACGGACAACATAAAAGACAGGTTGTGTCTAAGAAAATAATATCCAAAGACCAAAGAAGAAATGAGTACATATGCAACTTAGTCAAGAGGAAAAATGAGATAGCAAAACTTTTAACAAATAAAACCGGGATAAATAACTAAATGAAGTACTCACTGGAGTAGATCCTTCTAAGGAAGCCCTTGCCCTAGAAAATGACAGATTTCCAGCTAAGAATGAACCACCCCTTTCAAAAACCTTCTGGGGGTTACGTCCTTCAGCAGGCCATCTACGGACAGAAGAATCTGTGGTCGCAACCCATATATTCTCATCATGTATTGCCAGTTGTTGAATGGGATATTCCCCTGTGCAAAGCAAAAGACTCTCTCTCGTCGACAAGTCTGTTATATACAGCTGAACATAAACAGAAATGGTTATTAAAGATAAAACTGAACATAAAAATTAAATCAAAATTGAAAATTATATATATATATATATATATATATATATATATATATATATATATATATATATATTAACAACAAAATAAGACTTACAGAGAGGTCTCTACCACCACTATAAACATAACTAAATGATGGTGTACTTGCTAGTGCCCAAACAGAATCAGTATGTACTGCATAGGAATGCACACAACGTTGTTGACCAAGATCCCACAGTCTGCAAGGAGAGAATTACCGACCTTCATATTATGATGCTTGAAATAATTTAATAAGAGAAGGAAAGCATAACATTGGTGCAAGTTACATAAACATTACAGTAAGTAAAGTGGCAAGACTCATCTACCTGATCATGGAATCAGAAGATCCTGATAGGCAGAACCTGCAGCCATGAAAATAGAATCTTATTATATTTCCTATAAATAATACTATGGACAAAGCAACGAGGGTGATATAAGTGCAAAAGATAGCTCTGAGAGGATAGAGAGGGGAGCTTTCTAGCAGTTTGTAATAGAACTTTTTTTCAGAAGTCATCAGGTGACTATAAATTTAGATTCCTATGCATTTAAAACCACTATTCAATAGAAATCTGTGACTTTACAAAGAAAAACAATGTTCATTGTCAATAAAAAGATATGTCGTCCATGAAACAAGGGAAATAAACATTGCCAAACACCGATTCACTGATTTTTTATACTGGAAAACATTAAAAAAATGAATTACAAAAAATAACATAAACTCAACTCCCTAAAACCCCAAAAAGTAGAACAATGATATGATCCACAGTTCGAAACTTCACTTTCCAATAGAGATATGAATAGTATGATGACTTGACACACATTCGAGAAACTTATTGAACCACTTTCAAGGTGTTTTTTTTTTTTTTTAAGAGACAAATTTTCATTGAATAAATAAAGAGAACTAATGCTCAAAAATAGGGAGTGAAAAAAGAACACAAAAAGAGCCATTACAAAAAACCAAAAAGAACATAATGCAGAAGAAAACTTCCACAACAATAAACACCAAACAAACTAAACAAAAAGAAACTAGTAAAGAGAGTTCTTGAAGGACCAAACTCAGCACAAAAGACCGCACTCTGAAAAACTAAATTAAAGACAACACTAGAGAACCAAAAGCCTTGAACAAAAAAATAGGAAAAACTCAAAGATCTAAGCCCAAACCAAAAAGAACAGCCACCATGAAGAAAAGCAGAACTAAGCCCCAAAACATCAAGCAAGAACCATTAAACCCAAACCACAAATGCAATGCAAACTTCAACAAAGAATATTTTAGGAATTGAAGGGACGAATTTCACGCATCTTGAGACCGTATGTTTAATGAGAGAATTGCTAGGCATTGATGAAGAAAGAAAATGAGGATCCCAAATCATGACCAAAAGAATCTTCTACATCAGTATCATCAATAATAGTTTCTAAATGCTTAAAAGTAGATGCCACACTACTCAAACTAACTAGGTTTGATGGTAACTAAGGTTTTACTGTCAGTTATTAGTAAAACACCAGAAAAAAAAATTGTCCAAACAGATAAGAAAGACTCCATCTAACCAACCTGCCAGTCGAGTCCAACAGGAGAGCCCTAATATTATCGGTATGTCCTCTTAACTTCATGGTCTTTGAACCAGTTCTTGGATCCCAAACACGAACAACCTGGAGGAAGTGAGAAGGAACAACTAATTTCAACTAACTGACAGTAGATACCATTTTCAAGCTTGGGATAATTATATATGTCAACCAAACAAGGGTTTGTAGGAGTTGGAATATACCTTTTCAGTTCCACCAGAGACAAGAAGCGTCCCACTGTCATTCATTGCTAATGCATAAACTGATTCCTTATGGCCTTTTGCAGCAATTGGAACATAACCGTGAGACTGGTTTGGGTGTGTAGAAATGCTGTTACTAGAGCTGATAGTGCGTAAACTTGTAACTGGAAGTGAATTTCCAGAAGCAATGGTTCCATTTGAACACTCCTCATCTGTTGCATCTGACTTTGAATTTGGAGCGTATGCAGCCTCCAAGTCCCATATGAAAACCTCCCCACCAAGACCACCAGATGCAACAACATTGCTCTATTTATGCATGATACTACGATAGAATCAGAAGACAACCCATATAAAATGAAATACTAATTCCAAACAACATAACAAAATCCAACAGACTCACTACATGCTTTCACATTCAGCAATCTTTTCATCAGGGCATACACCACAAGGTTTACACAAAGTTTGGCAAAGAAATTACATTTTTTTCTGCTGCAGCAAGACAAGTCACATAGTCAGAATGCTGACGCAGAGTCTTAGTGCAACCTCCATCAGATAAGCAATTCCATGTCTAGCATAGGTCAAAGAACAGATCAAATTAATTCAATCAGACTATTAACAACATGACAGAAATGTGATGAAAAAGAAAATGAAGAATATCAAAAGCAAGAAACCTTCACAGTGCCATCTGAAGAACATGAAACAAGCCTATTGTTGCCTACAATGACCGCATCATTAACCTGAAAAGTAGAAAAGTGATGTTGATAAGTTAATCTTTTAGATGCAATGCCTTCTCTTATGTTTTTTCATTATTCACTTTTTAGCTTGAATTAATATTTACTGTATCACAAAAAGTTCTTCCTCGACGTGAAATAATACCTAGTCCTTTCCAAAATAAAAATCTAAGATGCTACATAGAAACCAAAAGAGACATGAAAACA
This sequence comes from Cucurbita maxima, assembly GCF_002738345.1. Taxonomy (NCBI): domain Eukaryota; kingdom Viridiplantae; phylum Streptophyta; class Magnoliopsida; order Cucurbitales; family Cucurbitaceae; genus Cucurbita; species Cucurbita maxima. The sequence goes on along the minus strand of NW_019272035.1, from coordinate 1,427,160 downwards.
CTATGAATCCATAATATGACGATTATTAAGAACAGAAAATTCTATGGGAGAAAGGAAAAGGTAAAAAAGAAGTACCCAGTCCACATGAGACTCAAAGGTAGCAGAGCAGGAGGCTACATCTTCAGACAGTGACCATCTTTTCAGTGTACCATCACGGCTACCAGTATAAAGATAATCACAGCCATCAATAGAAGACTTCGGCACAGCCAAACAATTTATACCAGCAGAATGCTACATAAATTGAAAGATGAAAAAACTGTAAGTTCCAAGTGCACAATGCATTCTTTTCTTTTCCTTTTTTTTTTCTTTTTTTTCTTTTTTTTTTTTTTTTTTTTTTTTTTTTTTTTTTTTTTTTTTTTTTTGTAAGAGATAATTTCATTATGATTGAAATTTATTAAAGAGATGTAATATTCATAATGCTTACAAAAGACCTTCCTAATTTCCAATGAGGGAGGTATAACTATAGAAAGTAAAAATATCAGGTATTTCCCAATTTACAATGATGATTGAAATTTGTCTCTTTTTCCAATAATAGCCTTCCAGAAGGAAAAAGATTTGTGATTTTCTTTTAAAGGTAATCCTAGGTACATATTCGGTCATTTACCCTTTTTACAATCGTATATGCTATCCAATTCTTCAATAATCTCAATGCTAATATTGATGCCCATAATCTCTATTTTATGGAGATTGATGGTCCAGAAAATCCTTCAAAGGTTTTTACTGTCTTGATCATGTCAAATCAGAAAGAAGATTGTGTCATCCGTGAACTGAGGGAGGTTGATGCTTAAGCCTTCGTTGCCAATCTGAAAACTTTTTATCTGTCCTTCGTATTATGCTTTTGTCAGTAGTCGACTGAGGCAATCCATTACATTACGGGAAAAAAAGGGGATAGTGGATCCCCTTGTCGAAGACCCCGTGTGACATAGATCTTCCCTCTTGGTCTTCCATTTCAATTAGATTTGTAGAAAACTAAACTAAAGCAAATAGCATATCCAGAGGAAAGTTGTACATTATTGACCATGAAAAAGTTAGTTAAGGTTTTCCCTACAAGAATATCTAACTTATAGCTCCAGTGCTTTATAAAGCACCTTGATGCAAATGCATTGGCGCACCTTCCAGTGAAGCCCTAAGGTGAAAATCCCGGCTACATTTATTTTTTTAAATAAAAAATAAAAACTAATAATTTTAACTAAATGGAAATGCAGAACACCTCCCATTCAGGGTTTTTGATTCTTTATTAATTAAAAAGAAAATTACTAACCATAAACGTAAAAACCCTTGCCATTAGGTTTTCTTTTTTTTTTTTTTTTTTTCCTTTAGTAGTTAATAAATACAATTTACTGACCCTAAACACAAAATACTTTTTCATATTTCAACCATGCTAGACAGTGCGCTTCACAAAAATAAATAAACTGCACTTTTCTTTTCACCTCACGGTTCAGCTCCAGAAAGCTATTGCACTTTGAGCTTTAAAAAATACTTTGTAGCTCAACTTCATTACCAAATATTTTATTGTATGTTATATGGGAAAAGAATAAGAATAGAGATCTCTGAACCAACATAAACAGATACATGAGATGGTAGCTCTCTCATCAGCTCCTTCTCAGATTAAAAGTAAATGAACAAATGCAAACTACTAGCCCATATGGAATAGTATACTTGAATATGAAACGTAACACAAAAATGGAAGCCTTCATGTGAAATAATTGAAGCATTGAACAAAAAGATTGCATTTCCCTCGGTTTTTAAATATACATGAAGGATTACATGAGAAAGTCCAGCTAATTCATGAACTCATGTCAAATGGAAGAGCTATGTTTATCATGTAGCATGAGCAAATAACATAGACCAAGGGTTGATGCTCCACATAAAAACAAATTTCATGTATACCTTCTTCAAATTTTGGTACTGTATATGCATACAAAAGCATAACATGTCAATAAATATACACGAGAGCTTCACAAATTAATGTCCAGTTAAAGTACATTGAATCCAATGTTCAAACAGAGATCCTTATCATGAGGATGATAAAAGCGTGAAATCAATCGGTGTAACAAAAAGGAATTACAATTTCAATACAACTAAAATTACAATAACCAAAAACAAAAAAAAGGGAAAACATTACCTTACTATCATTGGCATCACCCAAAACATACGTCAACCTCTTCTCCTTGCGGGGGCGAGAAGAATTGGATGTATTCCCCGCACTACCCACTCGGTGCATTGCAGAGCTCACTGGAAAAACATAAACTAAAAGTTAACTGACAAGGTACCTTGGCAATCCAAACATGCAGCAAACCAAAACTTAAAACGTGCAATAGGTTAACATTTCTTCAGTTCTTTCTTGCTTTCTTTCTTTCTTTCTTTCTTTTAATGGATAACCACACTTCTATTAAGTAAACATGAAAGAATACAAGGGCATTCAAGAAAAGACTACGCCTCCAATATGCAACCATATACTTCGCCAACAACTATATGTATCATGACAAAATCATTTAAAGCATTAAAATGAAAAAACCCAATCACTTTCAGAAAATTAATCATGGATTGTCGAAGAAACGTAGCAGGAGTGGTCTCAAAAGGGAAAACTTATTCTGAACTTATTTGAGCTTCAACACAAACTTGAAATGAGGAATCATAAATGAAAAGCCGAATTGATTTCCGTTGCCAAAGATTAAACGGCAGCGGGCATCTCTAATAGATTTCCAATAAACAGCCCGAACTAACCAAGAACTGATTAAATTTTCAATACCATGCCAAAATTTACACAGTAAATCACCAAAGACTAACCCAACCCCATTAGAGCTCTCAAACACCCAAAAAGGCAAAGGGGAAAAATACTAAAATAGAAAAGAAAAAAAAGCTCAAAAAGCCCACAAAATTGATCTTCGCAAAACACACCAATCAGATCATAGAAGTGAAATTTGAGGCCTACGACCAGCTAAAGTCAGACGAACTCCACAACCCGAAATTCAGAAAACAAAAATCAGACCAAAAACAAATGTACGTGTCGTATAACCACCAAGAAAAAAAGAACAAAATCAGACTTAAAAGCACGAAAACTACGGTAGATAAAATGAAAGTGTAACCTTCAGAATTGAATTCGAAGCTGTATTAAACGATTCTGGGTTTCGTCCTTGTTCCACTTCGGAAGTTGCAAAATATTTTTAGAAAGAGAAAATCCCGTTGAGAGAGAGAGAGAGAGAGAGAGAGAGAAGACTATGAACTGGGCTCTCTCTGTTTCGATTTTATTGTGGCCATTTCTTTGACTCGGTTTTCGGGATTGATCGAGGGTAAAATTGTTACACAAAACACAGATAAAACTGTGCAAAATCAACGCGCTCCATAATTGAGAGTTTCAGTACTCGCGATCCTAGCCCTACACTGTTCGCATGGGGCTGGCCAGCACAAATCAACGGCATCCAATGTGAACCCCAGCGAAATTACTAATTCACCCCTACCTTTCACAAACATTTCTAACAATCTCTGTATTAATTTTTAGATAACATTCATAGCATTTAAAGCTTTACTAAATAATTAAGAATTAACAATTTCAATTTCTTTTTTTTTCTTTTTTTTTTTTTTTTTTT
>NW_019272035.1:1406985-1423152 GCF_002738345.1 Cucurbita maxima | reverse complement strand
TTTTTTTTTTTTTTTTTTTTTTTTTTTTTTTGTTAATTTTTAGTTTCCAAATTTAAATTTAATTTTTTAAAACATCGGTGGGAAAAAATAAGAAAATATATAAATTAAATATTTTAAAATATTGTATTATTTTCTAAATTAAATAATCTAGTGTATTAATAACCGGTTCATTTTTTAAATATTTAATAGATTTATTTTTATTTTTTGTTTAAAATAATTTAACCGTTCGAGCTGGTTGGATTGGTAACCCAACCCAATCTTCTATTTTCAAATTAAGTTATTGGGTTATTCAAATATTTTTTATTTTTTAAAAAATTTCTTTAAATTTTCGACTTTTTAATGTAAATTACTTAACAATTTAAATAAGAATATACTTAACTAGCTAATGACATGTTTTAAATTAATATTGACTAAAGGTTAAAGCCTATTATTAAAAATGAATATCAATAAAAATTTAAATTCAAATGTAAAAATATAAATGTCAACTAAAATAGAGGTGTCGATGTTATTGAAGGTGGGGGCAACTATGACACCTTATGAAATCTCGAAGATGAATAAATTTTAGCTTGGTTGAAATTTGTGCAATAATAGAAAAAGATGGTGACGAACAAAGTGAAACCCATAAATATAATGAACTAGTCATAACCGACTTTGTTGGTACAGATGACCATCTTACAAGAGATGAAGACGCCACCAAAGCTAGTGATTAAGAACTCGAATCGACGGGAAAAGGCGGTGATGGACGGAGCGAAGCCTATAAATATAATGAACTAGTCATAGTCGACCTTGTCGGTACAGACGATCGTCTTACATGAGATGAAGAAGCCACTAAAGCTAGTGATCAAGAACTCGAACTGATGGGAAACCACAACGTTGGACGGAGAAAAGCCCATAAATATAATGAGTTAGTCATAGTCGACCTTGTTGGTACAGTCGATCGTCTTACAAAAGATGAAGACGCCACCAAAGCTAGTGATTAAGAACTCAAACCGACGGGAAACCACAGCGTTGAACAGAGAAAAGCCCATAAATATAATGAGTTAGTCATAGTCGACCTTGTCGATATAGTCAACCGTCTTACAAAAGATGAAGATGACATCAGTGCTAGTGATTCAGAGCTCGGTTCAACGAGAAATAATAAAAAGAATAAATCAATAGTAAAAAAAGACTTAACAAATATTACTTTTACGTATCGTCGTAGCCTCACAATTTTAAAACGCTTATATTAATATATTAGGAAAGGACACTTTTAATTCCAATTCAAACAACTATTAGTAAAGTGGGTGACAACTAAAAAAGAGCCTATTAAATTCAAATTATAATTTTATTTCAATTTTTTATTATTTTTATTTTATTTTTCTTTAATAATATTTATGATGTTACCATAACTATTAACACAATTACAATAACATGTAGACTACATTTTTGGTAGGGACCTTTTTTTAGATATAAAGTTTATGCCCAAAATCAAGTCCAAAACTAATCATTTTGGAAAATGCTTTTACGGTCGGTGTACCTCTCGATCTCTACGTATTTCTACGTATTTCACCGCTCCGCTAAAAGTTCTTTTGAACCGAATGTAAAGATCTCCGCTCATTTGGGCTCTCTACCAGGAATAGATACTAGAAACACGACCATAGTCTAAAATATTAAAAAAAAAAAATCACTGATCTAAATAAATCAATCAACCCAACTCAATTACTATCGAGTTGGGTTCAAATAAATAAAAAATTTATTGATAATAATTACATATAATTAATTTATTTTAAAGTTAATTAATTTTATATTTATTTTTTCGATTATTTATCATCCACTATTAAATATAAATTTTAAAAAATATATATTGAAATTGAGGCACAAATTTTACGTATTATTTTACTTTCATTAAAAAAAATTAAATAAATGAACGAACCCTACCAACTAAATCTAGGGTTAAAAAAATTTACGACCCAAACAATTGGGTTCGGTCTAAAATGCATTTCAACGGAGCGCATTTATTTTTAGAATATTTTTATTTATTTTTCATTAATGATTTGAAAAACAATGGTAATGGGTTAGCATGCAATGTGATGTGATGTGGTTATGAATTTAGGATGTGGGCAATATATTATTAGGTATGGTCAAAAAGGGCAACCAAAAGGACCACTTTGGAGAAATCCAAACAATCAAAGATGAGGGTATTTTGGGCATTCAAATTATGAGATCTTGACCAATTCATTTTCTCTCTCTTACCACTTCTTTTTCTCTCTCCCCAACTTTATCTTTATTTTTTTTCATATAAAATAAATTTTGACTTAATGAAGAACTTCATTCACTCATCTATTATTTATTTATTTATTTTATTATTATTGAGAATGATAGTAAAAGTTTTCGAGGACGGTAGACGGAATATTAACTCAATTTTGATGAAAAAAAGCAAATTGGTTTTCGGGAGGTAAGTTTATCTTCTTGATTCTTTTCGATCTGACGGTACACAAAATACTAATTTCAATAAAAAAAAATGCAAATTTATTGCAATCGCTTCGTTCTGGCACGAAGACCACTGATATAAGGTAATTATTTGTTTGTTTCATCTATGGACCCAACTCTTTCTCTTGACATACCACGTGATATTTTCATAGATATCTTTCCATGTCTATAAGTTAACAACGATACAAGGGGTAAATCGACATTTCAGCTATATCATGAAAATAATCGACGAACGAAAAAAAAAGCTAACACGATCATGACCCACCCATAAAGGGTAAAATATTTATTCATTAATTTTAAATATAATATTTTCTAATAATATTGGTGTACACATTAATTAATTGTGGTTTTGCCACTATTTTTTGTATTTTTTTTTTATTCAAATCATGTCAAATTTAAAAAGAATTAAAAAAAAAATGCTCTTTTTATTTAATTGGGTTCCTATATCTGACCTCATATGCCCCTACATAGAATTATTTTAGCTTCAAAGGTCAGAAATAATGGCTAAAAGCTTGGACTAATTATAATAAAACTTATTGTCACAACCTTAGTATTAAAAATTCTATTATGGACTCGATTCTTTTTACAAAATTGAAAGGAAGAAAGTACGTCGTTTTCTTGCATCGTGTAGTACAGATGTAGAATTTTTAACAAATTGAAGGAATAAGATCGTTGTACAATCGATCGTGCAATTGACACAGAACATGATTCAGTGATAATTAGTATATACTTTTTTTTTCCCTAAAAGTGGGAGATTCAAATCTTCATAATTCACATCCGTCAGTCATACAAAACGTAATATAAAGATAAATTCGAACAGCTACGATATTATAAGTTTCTTCCTCTTGACCGAATCTGTAACCTTCATCAGCAGATTCATTTTCTGTGGTTTCCCTGATCAAACTAGAAGTTACCAAGGAACCATGCATAGCACTGAATAGGGAGCCGCCGAATACACCAGCTACACCTAACATGTGGAATGGGTGCATAAGGATGTTGTGCTCAGCCTGGAATACAATCATGAAGTTGAAAGTACCAGAGATTCCTAGAGGCATACCGTCAGAAAAGCTTCCTTGACCAATTGGGTAGATCAAGAAAACAGCAATAGGAGCTGAATATGCAACAGCAATCCAAGGACGCATACCCAGACGGAAACTAAGTTCCCACTCTCGACCCATGTAACATGCAGAATCAATTTCAATACAAAATGCTACAAAATTTTCTACCTTTCTATGATTGAGATGATCTTCAAACTCCATTGCAAAAATGATAACAAGGCAAAATCTTGCATATTCCTTTTAACTTCGGTTTGAATTTCCTTCCTGCATTTTGCTAAAACCTAAAATTTAACATGGGGAGATTTAACATAATATGGTATTAAAAGTTGGTGAGTTTCAATTTTGTGCGATGAGCTAGTGGCGATTTAGCAATATCATTACGACTAAAAGATATGCATACATGTTATCGAGTTTCAAAAAGAGTAAAGCATACCTTCAAATTTTCAAGTCAATCCAAGCATAACTCAATATATAATACACCGGTTATCATCCCAAAGTTAATGGTTCGGTTCGATTCCAAACCATCCCGAACTCGAGAAACTTCGAACTTTCATCCATATGTTGCCAGTTTGGGATCTCTACTCTAGATAATTCCTGTAAATGAACCCATATAACCAGTTCGAATTTGATTTGCTTGATAAGTCTTCCCCTGAATCCTGACAAAATTAGCCACTGCTTTCAAATTTTAAATACCAACAGCTTCCAAATTCACCCACAACCTATCTGTATTGAGTATCACCAATAAAGGAAAGTTTCTTTGCACGAAGAAGTTGAAGAAATGCCACTTAAGTAAAACAACATCCTTCCTTGTCCTAACCAAACCAGTTCTTAGACTCTGGAATCATCCAAAGGCATTTCTTGTTTGATTCCTAGTGGGTTGGTTCAAGAACTGGTTTGGTCAGGACAAGGAAGGATATCGGTTATAAAGGATATGGTCGAAGAATTGTTCTTAGACTCTAGCACCCAATGGCTCTTAAACAAATTACACCTCTCTTTTTCTGCAAAGTCAGCCAACCCACTAAGAATCCAGCAAAATGTAAAGAAAACGAACAAATGAGTTCGATTTCGAGTATAAGAAAACGAACAAGCAGTCATGCTAATAGCCAATCCAAGTTGACTTCTTCCTTGTGTTCTGTAACGAGATTTCGAAGCCGAGGCGAGACAATATCAAGCCACTTTGCTATCTCCTCTTCACAAACTACACTCCTCAAGTTTTTTAGATTTCTTAGTGATGCTGGAAGCTTGCGTATGATAGGACAGCTCCACATATTAAGCTTTTCCAACTTCTGCAAGTTGCCAATCTTATCTGGAAGTTTGGTAAGGCCAACACAATGAGATATGTCAAGATCCACTAATTCATGGAGCCTTGAGATTGATTCTGGCAACTGCTCCAAATGAATACAAGATCTAAGCCTTAGAGTTTTTAGATTAATCAACTTCCCAAGTTCCTCAGGCAACGATGATAATTCATGACAGTTTGTAATGCTCAGTTTCTCCAAATTCACAATTTCACATAGTCCAATAGGGAGAGCCACAAAATCGTTGCAAAAATCTATGGAAATCTCGTGTAAGTTGGGCAATACACGTGAGATCTGGATCGAGCAGTTAGTGAAAGCTCTATCAACTTTGCACATAAAGAAGGATATCTTCTTAAGATGTAACAGTGGTTTCAGGTTATGGTTACTAAAAGAAGGAATTGAAATTCGCTCGAGACTGATTCTTTCTAGCCCCGACAAACAGTTCATTACTTGATAACCACTTGTCAATTCAGTCGGAAATGACCTGTAATTCCTGACTATTAGAGCTTTCAATCTATTCATTCGCTTCACGAACTCAGGCAACTCGTAGGTTTTAGACCCAGGATTAAGAATTAATACCTCAACTTCTGGTGCTTCCATGTCAGGCCAACAAGATGAGAACATCTCATCTGCACCATCAACATTTCATTCACCGTTAGATCGAACAAAGAGATGATGAAAATGAAATATCAGAACATGAGAGAGAGATCACAGGGGGACCTGTTGTTATGGATAAAAGGCGGGCTTTCACGGGTTGCATCTCTTTTTTAGACCACCATTCCGGGAATTCATTTCTGCTAATATCCACAAACAATCTTGTTCTTTGGTCTATGCGCTGCTCATTAGTCAAATGGACCGCCAACTGTCTAAGCATATCGTGCTGTGTAATGTAGGACTCGCTGTAGTAATTGTCTTCATGTGCTTCATTTCTGGAGAATAATCAAAACAAGACTACAGAACTTCAAATTCATAAACAAATGGTTACCAAGCAAGACCACAGCTCTTGCTGGAGCTATGAATACTCGGATACTTATACATTAAGATTGAGTTAATCATTATTTAGAAACTGTTTCGTATATCAAAAGGAGGATAAATCAATATTAGAATATGCTTCTTCTAAGTGTTCCTTTTTGTTCTCTTCATAAAGCAAACGTTAAGTGAGATAATTTGCAATACTCTTTTTGGCGTATATCAACGATCAATTTATGTTTAATGAGTCTAAAAAGATACCCTCCACAATGGTATGATATTGTCCACTTTGAGCATAAGCTCTCATGGCTTTATTTTTGGTTTCTCCAAAAGACCTCATACCCATACCAATTGAGATGTATTCCGTACTTATAAACCCGTGATCATTCCCTAAATTAGCCAATGTGGGACTCCCTCCCAACAATCTTCAACATCGTGCATATAAAACTATAATAAAACAAAGTTTTTACTACAAGTATCATCAACTACATAGTCAAGAAGCAAGATCAACATAAACCGAACACAAATCGGAAGTCCCAGAATTTTACCTCAAATAGACAGTGTTAACCAGATTCCGGGTGAAGAGCTCATCAAGGTTCGACAATGTTTCGCATTCATCTTGTTCATACAACACTGCACAAATGTCAATAAACGTAGCAACACGAATTCTCTGGTCCTCGGGAAATGAACCTAAGTCCATGAAACACTCCTTGAGTATCATCTTGTCATCTGAGACTGCATCTAAGCTGCTTTTGAGGCACTCCAGAAGCGTTTCCTCCGAACCGAGGATAAAATCTCCTCTAGATATATTCCTCTCGGTAGATTTCCAAATCGATGCAGTTCTACCCGAAAGTGATCTTGCAATCACTTTCAGAGCAAGTGGGAATTTCTTACAACCCTTCACTATCTGCAATTCAGTAATCCAAAAATTCAGTTACATTTCAGGTATGGGAAAGGGTTGGAGGGGGTATCAAATGTGTAGGTCAATAACCTCTTCTACAATTTGTTCGTCCGGGAACTGTGGTGTTCTGTTATCCAACGATGCCGCACAACGGAACAGCTCCCTAGCATCCTCATGGCTCAAAGGTTCCAAAGCATATGGCTCACCAAATGCAGGAAACTTGTTTCTAGAGGTGACCAAAATTTTGCAGTTAGGCATTCGAGAGAACTTCTCAAGAAGCTTATTTGATTCGGGACCTTCCCAGACATCGTCCAACACGAACAATACAGGATTTTGACTCGATTGACCCATCAACTGTTCTAAATGCCGGAATGCCTCATCGTCGTTTACAGAATCAGATACTACAAACCTCCCGAGGCTTTGAATTATAGATTTTAAGATGAGTTTCGGATCTGGTTTGCTTGAAACAGTGAGGAAAAGTATATTTTTCTGAAATTTATCTGTGAAAAGGCAGAATCAGAAAGCATCTGTAAGAACTGCACATAACTTTTCAGAAAAATGGTTTAGTTACTTACTTTTGACTTGCTTGTCGTGACAAAACCTTACGGCCAGAGTGGTTTTTCCACAACCTCCGTGAGCAGTCACTACCAACAATCGAACCCCATCCTTGAAGAGCTTCGTCTTTAATCTCTCAACTGGCTTTTCCAATCCAACACATTCTCCTTCAATCCCAGGAACTGCCACACTTAAATCCACCGTGTTGATTATTTCACACTTGCTATCAATCCTGTGAACGACGTCCTTGATTTCAGACGCTAATTTCATGGTCTTCTTCCCGTCCCTAGCCGTTTGAATCAACAAAATGTCCCTGAAACTTCCAATTTCGGAATTCAACTCACGCAGCTTCTTTGTGTAATCTGACTTCCTTATATAATTATACTTCCACAATCCGACACACCGAGGAATTAGCTTTTTGGCAACTTCTAATGTCTTTTTCAAATTCTCCAATTCTTCTTTTGGATACTCCAGGGCTTCATTAAGCTCCTCTATTTCCGCAACCAGAGGAATTATGGTATTTACCTTGGATTGGATCTCCTTGAGAACAGGATCGAAGTTCATCGCCCTTTCGCCAAATTTCTTCAAGATGGTCGCCAGCTCGTTAAATGGAACGCCCAATCCCGCGCCACCAATTAACGCTCCCGCCATTTTCTTCCTCCTGCCGTTTTCAGACGAAATTCAAAACCTACTTTGACGATCGTAAAACCAGAAACATAATCCAACAAGCATCTAAGTATCAGATACCTTTATAGCTTGTCCTTGGAGCTCCGCCTTCGATCCAGGTGAGATTCTCCGCTAGATCGTCGGAGTTCCGCCGTTAACGGTGGCCAATTGCTTAGCTCATAAGCCTGGACTTGACGGAGCAACGGCAGCTACTCATAAGGCTTGAAGACGGCTTCTGAAATTACTTGGAAATGACATGGACATCTGTCTTTGTACGTGCGAAAAAGGTGGTCACATTTTTTTCTTTATAGCTAAACAGTTATAATTACATTTTTTAAATATATAATTAGGTCTTTACATTTTGAAATTCCAATTTGTTTCATTAAATTAACCTCATAAATCAAACAAATTTTGACCTAAATAAAATATTATAAATATATATTTTCGACCCGTTAGATTATTTCCGATTTGAGACTCGAAGATTCTATTCGGTTTGTAGGTTGACAATATTTTGGTAGGGCCCACCCAATCGACCTAAAAATAATAGGATTACAACTCGTAACCTTTCAAAAATATTTAACGTTTGTAATCGATGTTAATAATGCATTCTGACTGGTATACATTTTATATTTAAATTTGATGAGATTTTAGTTAATTTTTTAGTTATTATTTAAATATCTATAAAATATGATTTTTAAAATAATTTAAAAAAAAAAAATCACCAACCTAAACAACTCAAGATTGCAGATCGGTTCAAATGATTTTTCAATCCAATCAAAATTTTATTCGTGTTAAAATATAATATTTTTAACATATAAAATAACGGTTAAATTATGTCTATATTTTTTAAAGATCTTTTATAAAAATAAAAATAAAAAGTCAATACTTGTTTAACAAATATCCTTAAAGTTTATAAAGAGTACTATCAACTATGTCAAAAAGTTTATGGGATGTCCCATATTAGTTGGGGTGGAGAACAAACCACCATTTATAAGAGTGTGAAAACTTTTCCCTACCAGGCGCGTTTTAAAGCCTCGAGGGGAAACCCAAAAGAGAAAGCTCAAAGAGGACAATATTTGCTAGCGGTGGATCTGGGTCGTTACAAATGGTATCAGAGCCAGACACCAGACGATGTGTCAGCCTTATCCCTGTTCCCCGAAGGTGGTAGACAAGAGGTAGTGTGCCAGTAAGAACGCTGGCCCCTTTATCCCTGTTCCTCGAAGGTGGTAGACAAGAGGCGGTGTGCCAGTAAGAACGCTGGCCCCAAAGGGGTAGATTTGGGGGCAGTTCCACGTCGATTAGAGGAAGGAAAGAGTGCCAGCGAGGACGCTGCCCCCAAAAATATTTAAAATTATAAATGAATAATTTGAATTGGAAAAAAAAGAACAAATAATTTAAAACCTTCTGAAATTTCTTGGTCACTCGTGTGTGAATGTAATAAAAGAAGGTCCATAAGTCAAATTAGAACATCACTATGTTATATATTATAATCATTATTTAAGTTTAAAAAATATATTGTTATTTATAAAAATACGGCACTCTTTTTGTCTTGTATACAGGACAAACAAAATCAACTGCGTCACTCAAATTCAACGGTTCATTATTATATTAAATAAATTATACGATTTAATTTTAAATTAGCTCCAAACAAATAGACGTGCGTTATTCTTCCCGAACAATCTATGCACATACATGGATGGTTCGAGAAGAATGATGCACGATTGTCCACTGCACTAAGGGATGCAATGCAATAAATTGAAAAAGTGCCTTTAACTGTTATAATTTAACATTCAATCAACTCAATCTAAATTTGAATTTTGATTGTGTTCGAAAAGTGAAAATTTTAGTATTAGATTGGTTCACGAGCTAATATATTTATTCTCGAGAACACTATTTTTCTACCCAATCCAGATAAACGAGTATTCATAAACAAATTACTCATTCAAAGCATTATTCAACGGTCCTTATTCTCAGTTGCATTTGTGTTCTTACACTAAAACTGAGCAAACCATAAAGAAAGAAGTCAATCAGAAAACAAGTTCTCAAATTAAAGCATACAAAGCTAAACATAACAGTCTGAAGTTCACTTTTTTGGCCTTGCTAATGGGATATCTGCAGGGAATGTTAACTGGCTCGCTCCATTTGAAGTCGAGAAATATTATCGAAACCTCTCATGGCTCGAAAACCATATTCTCGGTCTCTCGTTTCACAGACTCGAACAGCACGGTTGAGAGGTATCGTTCTCCGAAGCTCGGGAACACCACCTGTTTCAGATTTGAAATGGTAAAGAGAAGTGGAGGAATCCATTCAAGCTATGAAATATCAGTACAATGTCAAACGAAGAACTACGTGAGAATGAAAAGGAGCACTTACAACAATAAGCTTTCCAGCATTTTCTGGTCTCTTTGCAACCTTAATTGCTGCAGCGGCAGCGGCACCAGATGATATACCAACCTGCATGTAAACATTGTTGTCATTGCATAGAGAAAGACCAGAAGAAAGCTTTGAAAATCAGATCTCAAGCCTGATTGGTTCAAGAGATTGTGATGAACATAGAATAAAATATCTCCATTATGTTGCAACCTACCAGTAGACCTTCTTTCAATGCAAGCAGCTTTGCAGTTTCAATAGCTTCTTCACTTGATACCTACAAATATATTCTAGCATTAAACTCAGTGATGCATGAGAGGTGCTTAAAGGTCTGACTAATCGTTGAACATCAAAGGACAGAAAATTCTGAGAAATTATTTTCCATTTATAAAATGAACGAACTGTGGATAGATAGGGAGAAAAAGACGAATATAGAGAGAGGTTACTGTACTAGCATAAGCCTACCGCTAGCAGATATTGTCCTCTTTGGGCTTTCCCTCAAAGTTTTTAAAACGTGTCTGCTAGGAAGAGGTTTCCACACCTTTATAAAGAATGTTTCATTCTCCTCTCCCACCGATGTGGGATCTCACAGTTACTCTTACAAAATTAGAGAAATATGTGCCAGTAAGTTAACCCAAATAAATGTAATAGAGATATATTCTAGCATTTCTACAGATGCTTGTAGTTAACCATTTGAGGCATTGTCACGCACTACCAATGTCTATTGAAAGAATCCATTAAACGTTTAATGCTTACTTGAACAACTTCATCGATCAAATTGACATCCAAAACTCCAGGGATGAAGCCAGCTCCTATTCCTTGGATTTTATGTGGCCCTGTAAAGCTCACATATAGAATACACATTCCTTAAAGGTATACACATAAAACATAAAGATCGATTTTCCTTTTTTAGTGTGACAAGTGGGGTATGTGATTTGAATCTCCGACCTCAGGGGAAGGAGTACATATCAATTACCGTTGACTTATGCTCATTGTGGAAATATAATGACCAATTTATGTGCCGGAACGTGACATACATGACAAGGAAGCAACCGCAAAGATTATAATAGAAAACATTGTAGGAAACATGGCCAACGTGATAATGACTCACCAGGCTTTCCTCCGGATAGAATTGCACTTTCAACAGGTTCTACACCATATAACTAAAGCATAGAAGGGGAGAAAACACATCAAAAGGCTTGTCTCAGATAACAGCAATGCAAGAGTTCTGATGACGAGGAATAACAAACCTTAATGTCGGGATTTTGTTCTTTGAGGTACTTCCCCGTACCTGTCATGGTACCTCCAGTCCCTATACCAGAGACAAATGCATCAACCTTCCCACCTGAGCCACTCCAGATCTCCGGACCGGTGGTCTCATAGTGGATCTGAAAAAACGTGAAAAGATAACATAAATCTCTCAAACAGAAAATGATGTCCCACATTGAATTAACTCGGAGGTTACCTTCGGGTTAGCAGGGTTTTCAAATTGCTGAAGGATGTAAGAATTAGGTGTTTTGTCTCTTATCTCTTCGGCCTTCTGAACTGCTCCTTTCATCCCTCGAGCTGGATCTGTGAGAACCAGCTCAGCACCAAAAGCTCGAAGAATGGTTCTTCTTTCAAGACTCATTGATGCAGGCATGGTTATTATAAGCCTGTAACCCTTGGCAGCAGCAATGAAGGCCAAGCCTATACCAGTATTACCACTGGTAGGTTCGATCAAGACACTCTATAGAAGGGGGGAAAAGTGAATCAGCCACCCCCCGGAAAAAGAACAGACAAATGTATAATGCCAATAGTCCTATGCGTAATCAAAGTAAGAGCTGTAACACTGTCTCGAAAATGCCATGCAGTGTGCATATCAGAAATAGTTACAGTCAGATATTAAAGACCATTAGGAATTGCTAACCTCCCCCGGAGTGATAAGACCATTTTTCTCTGCATCTGAAATCATGCTATATCCAATCCTGAAAGGAAAGAAAATTTTTCCTTATCACAATTGTTGCAGAAAATTCTAGATTCTAATAGAAATGTAACCGGAAGGAAACTGGACAAGGAAAATGTAACAGCCCAAGCCCACCGCTAGCAGATATTGTCCTCTTTGGGTTTTCCCTCTCGGGCTTCTCCTCAAAGTTTTTAAAATCCGTCTGCTAGGAAGAAGTTTCCACATCCTTATAAAGAATGTTTCGTTCTCCTCTCTAACTGATGTGGGATCTCACAATCCAATCCAACTCAACGTCCTCGTTGGCACTCGTTCCCTTCTCTAGTCGATGTGGGACCCCCAAATCCACCCCCTTCAGGGGGCCAGCGTTCTTTCTAGCACACCGCCTCGTGTCCACCCCTTTGGAGCTCAGCCTCCTCACTGGCACACCGCTCGGTGTTTGGCTCTGATAACATTTGTAACAGCCCAAGCCCACTGCCAACAGATATTGTCCTCTTCGGGCTTTCCCTTTCGGGCTTCCCCCAAGGTTTTTAAGACACGTATGCTAGGGAGAGGTTTCTACACCCTTATAAAGAATGTTTTGTTCTCCTCCCAAACCGACGTGGGATCTCACAGAAAAGCAACGGGAAATAGCATTCAACATGAATATAAAAGACCCATCTGTTTTTTAACTTAAAACTAACACGATTTATCAGAGTTACAACCTAACGGTATAATAAAATTGCACAGAAACAGCGAGAAATAAATAAATAGACATGTTCTTTCATCTTCTTAATGAAATATGGTTTCCCCCAAAAGTATTAAAGATGGCGCTTCTATGTTCAGCTGTGGCAAGAAAATGCAGCATCAATATCGTTACATAAATTATAAGGCCAGTTCTTGGGTTATCATAATTATAAAAGAAAAAAAAACATAAACTAATATAAAAATATAAAAAAAAAAAGTACCTATCTTTGACACTGGAGCAAGGCTCCATCCCCTCCAACTTGGCAGCAACCCGGGCCACACACCCATCGACAACACGGTTGAGATATACAAGTGGTGTTTTACCAATTAGCTGAAAATATTAAGATATGAAAAAGGTATGGACTGAGTTGAAGTTCTTGGTAATAATCTAAACCAATCCTTCGATCCACAGGAGAAAGAAGAGGGAAAGGGAGGCAGTGGCTCACTTCAGTAACATCTTTAGCTATTGTACACTTTGCATCAACCATTTTGAGCAACAACTATGCAGCTGGAAAAAAAACAATTAGAAATCAGAAAATCAAAGCAAATACACTTCAAACAACATGTTTATGCATCCTGTACAGTTATTGGCATAAAATTTGAAGAAATGAACTTCCCACCGTTCTAAACTGTTCAGTAACTGAGAATCAGAGAATAGACCATGAACACGATTGGAATCCTTTCATGCAATTTGATCAATCATATAGTGAAGCATGTTGGATGTTGGATGTTGGATGAAAGTCCCACATCAGCTAATTTAAGGAATGATCATGGGTTTATAATCAAATAATACTCTCTCCATTGGTCTGAGACCTTTTGGGGAAGTCCAAAGCAAAGCCATGAGAGCTTATGCTCAAAGTGGACAATATCATACCATTGTGGAGAGTCGTGTTCATCTAACATGGTATCAGAGTCATGCCCTAAACTTAGCCATGTCAATAGAATCCTCAAATGTCGAACAAAGGACTCCAAAAGAAAAAGGAATCGAGCCTCCCGCCTCAAAGGCATAGTAAAAAATGACTAGACTCCAAAAGAAAAAGGAGTTGACCTTCGATTAAGGGGAGACGTACTTTGTTCGAGGGGAGGTGTTGGATATTGGATGAAAGTCCCACATCAGCTAATTTAGGGAATGATCCTGAGTTTATAATCAAATAATACTCTCTCCATTGGTCTGAGGCCTTTTGAGGAAACACAAAACAAAACCATGAGAGCTTATGCTCAAAGTGGACAATATCATATCATTGTGGAGAGTTGTGTTCATCTAACCAAGCACACAAACCAAAAGATTTGATTCTAAGTAAATAAGGTAACCCAAATTCTTATCCAATACGTTTAATTAAAGAAACTTGTCTTAAGACCTCAAAATGAACAAAAAGATAACCCAAATTCCAAAGCAAACATAGATTATAGATTATATCAACCAGCCAATCAATTCATTCCCAAGTTCATATGAGATATCAGGTTTGAGGAAAAGACAAAGCTGCAAAACGAGGTAACCCAAGATACCCATACAAATTCTACACACACACACACACAAAAGTAAAGAATAAAACCAGAAAACTAAGAAACTCATTAGAAATAAAACCAACACATAAACAATTTCACAAGAAACAGTCGAAATGTTGAAGAATGTCACGGCAAGTTGATACCCAAATTCCCAGAACTTGCTCAAAACAACAATATGTCTGAAAATAGGAAGAAGCTAATAAACAAGATGATGAAAATGACAAGCAAACAAGATCAAAACTCTCACCAGAAAAAGCTTATCTGAGAATCCGAGAGCAGGGCAGAAGAAATGGACTTTGATTTTCCTACTTTTATACACGAACGAGTGTACAAGAAGACGTCCGGCTTCAAGACTCTTTTACCTTTTCGAGATTTCCGTCCTTCCGCGGCTATTGTCGTTAAAAGTAGTGGACCCGGTCCGGTTCGATTTATTTTCTATACTCCACTAACGCAATAATTAAAATATTATTAAGTTATTAAAAATACCATTGAGGTCTAATCATTCAAGTTTACATTTTTTTTCTTTTATTATTTTTTAAAATATTATTAATGAAAACTCCGACAGTTTAAATATATATATATATATATATATATATATATATATATTAAGATAAAATATAAAAATTATGAATATTTTTATTAATTTAGACCAAAAAATTAATATTGCTTTTTTATTATTTCATTTTTTAAAAATGCCACACCATCCACCTCCATTAAACTTATGAGCAAATTTAAAAACATGAACCAAACCAATAAAATAAACCGACTTAAAATCGGTTTAATCCAAAAAAATAAAAACCGGATTCTTGTGTTGTTATTTTCTTTAAAAAAAAAACAGAGTTGCTTCTCAAAATGGAAAATGAAAACTAAATGCCAAAAAAAAGTCGTTTTATTTCTTTTCCACGACGTTATGTAATTATCCATAATATAATTGAAATTTTATATTTTTTTATTTCATATTTTTAATTTGGCTTCTGAATTTAATTTTTTTTTTTTTTTTAACTAAACCTTTTTATAGCATCATTCTAAATTTAAACATATAGTACAAAATTATAATAAGCTTTTTTTTTTTATTATGAGTTTTTTTAATTTCATATTTTACTACTTAATATTATGGATTATTAGTTCATTATTTTTTAAAAATTAATTAAATTAAAAAAAAAACACTGAATTATGTATGAAGGTACTTGCTATCCACATGTTTTATTTAATATTTCCATTAAAAATTAAATATTTAATAATTTTTTTATTGGTGCAATTTTAAGATAAGGTACATGGAAGCTTGACTTTTGAATGGGCATGGAGAAATGTCAAATTTGCCCTTCAATTGGTCGATTATATGAAATTTAAATATATATATATATATATATATATATATATATATATATATATATATAATTATTGATCAATACAGAATTTAAATTCAAAATATCATAATTAATAAATTTTATTATAATTGTGAATACAATGATATATACTAAGTAATATTATGTTATAATTTAATAAATTGTATTTTAAAATATATTTATAGAATAACGTGCCATGTTCTTATATTAATGTTGAAAAATGCAACATTTGGCAATTAAAGCAACAATCAAAATCGGATCCTAACTTTGCTACGCTGTCTTGTTTGTTGACTATGTCGTTCGTAATGATTTTTTTTTTTTTTTTTTTTTTTTTTTTTTTTTTTTTTTTTTTTTTTTTTTT
>NW_019272035.1:1395885-1406744 GCF_002738345.1 Cucurbita maxima | reverse complement strand
TTTTTTTTTTTTTTTTTTTTTTTTTTTTTTTTTTTTTTTTTTTTTTTTTTTTTTTTTTTTTTTTTTTTTTTTTTTTTTTTTTTTTTTTTGTCGGGAGTGTTCACCCGTTCGATTGGATAGGTTCAAATATTTTTTTTACTCTATCGTTCCCGAGTTGGATTAAGTAGGTTGAGATGCTTTTTTTTTTTACTCGATTCAACTATGTAGATTGTAATTTTTTTCCCCCACTTTTTTTAATGAAATCAATCAAACCCAATAAAAAAAATTGGGTTCGGGTTATTTGTGTAACCGTGCAATAAAAAAATATTGGGTTCAAGTTATTTGTGTAACTGTCCAAGCTCATTGTTAACAGATATTGTCTACTTTTATCTATTACATATTGTCGTCATCCTCATAGTTTAAAAACGTGTTTATGTAAGAGGTTTCTATGCCTTTATAAGTAATGTTTCGTTTCCGTCTTAGTCCATGTAAGATATCGCATTTTGAATTTTTTTTTTAATGCTAAATATTAGTGTCTATTTATTTATTTTTTCCAGTTAATATTTTCGTTTCCGTCCCGCTTGTAACACGCGTATATATTTAGGAAGTACTTAGATATAAAACTAAAACTCATTTTTTTCAACAACTACGAGCTCTCCCCTTTGTCTTGGACACCTGCACCGACTCAAGAAATGAAACCGAGACTCATCTATGCCTCAACATACTAAGAAGATGATGAAATAGTATTGACTAAATTATATACAAAAATATTTTCTAAACTTTCAAAAGTTTTATTAATAACTTTTTTTTCTATTATTTTTTTTATGATAAATTTTTATTTGGTCCGACAATTGAAAAAAAGTTAAAAGGAAAAAAAAAATTACCGGGTAATAACGACATAATTAAAAGTTTAGCTTCCATTTAACAAATTTTTTAAATATTTAGTTAAAGGGGTGGCTTCAAACCTTTGACCCGACTACGAAATTGTTGAATTATAGTGTGAGAGCTCACATTGATTTGAAGAGGGGAATGAAGCAGTCTTTATAAGAATGTGAAAAACTTATTCCATTAAACACGTTTTAGAACTGTGAGGTTAATGACGATATGTAACGAGCAAAAGTGGACAATATCTGTTAGCGCTAGACTTGTACGATTACAAATGATATTAGAGCAAGACACGGTGTGCCAATAAAGACACTCGGCTTCAAAGGGGGTGGATTGTGAGATCATACATCGGTTGAAGAGGAGAACAAAACATTCTCTATAAAGGGTGTAGAAACCTCTCCTTATCAGATACGTTTTAAAATTGTGATGATGATGACGATATGGAGAAAAAACCGACAAAATCTGCTGAATTATTAAAAATCTTACCAAATATATTCATTTTTAGAGAAACTTTATTTCATATTCAATTTTCGTTGAATTCACTAATAGTAAAAAAAAAAAATTATCTTAAAATTATTTGGTAAAAAATTACAACAATTAATCGAATGAAATAAGAAAGGTAAGGTAAAAATTGCAAACAAATGAAAAATGGTGCAAGGAAATAGTTGTCAACGATAAGGATACACAATCTTCGTTTCCAAACACATCCAATTTCCCCATCGTCTCTTTGTTTGCCGAAGCATCCGTACCTTAACTTGTCTGCAATAGAAGCTTTTTACAGATCTTGAAATTCCCTCTTCTCTGAACTGACTCGCCGGAGCTCCAGCGGCCATGGGTGTCCCTGCCTTTTACCGGTGGCTTGCCGACCGGTACCCCCGGTCGATCGCCGATGTGGTCGAGGAAGAGCCAGTTGATGGCCCCAACGGGGTCGTCTTGCCGATCGACGTCTCCAAGCCTAACCCTAATGGAATGGAGTTTGACAACTTGTATTTGGATATGAATGGCATAATTCATCCGTGCTTTCATCCTGAAGGCAAGGTATTCAGTTCTTGACCTCCTTTACATTGGCTTCAGTTTTGAGATTGTAATGGTTTGCGAGGGGAAATGAGCATTATAGTTGCATTATGTGGCCAAGCTTGAGTTTCTTTGATGTATATGTGTGTTGGCAGAATATCAGTGTTTGGAGGGTTTTGCGAAATTTATATGTTGAGAAGGATAATTCTCTGTCTTAAATTCTAGCTTGTGGTCTCTGGTGTGGGAATTTGTCTAATGCGAAGTCTGGATATCAGATATCGTCGGTTTTTTTTCCACAAAGCGAAGTAAATTTGATTTAGAAATGAAAAGTTACCAGTGCAGATCAAAATGCTGCTTAAATTATACTCTGATGGTTTTTGAGGCATGAGAACAACGCATGGTTTTTTTTTTCTCGAAATGAAATTTTACTTTCCGAATTCAAACATTATAAGGCAAAAAGAATTGTGAATAGACGTGGTTTTGTTGAAATTTGTTGCTGATGATTTGTGCTTGATTTACATGTTCAGCCTCCACCAGCTACATATGACGATGTATTTAAATCCATTTTCGATTACATTGACCATCTCTTCTCATTGGTTCGGCCAAGAAAGGTTCTTTACATGGCAATTGGTATGAAATATTTTAGGTTCTTGGAGCATTTCTGTTCTCTATATGCAAGGTCTATTTTAATAATCTTAGAATTTGGCAGATGGTGTTGCACCTAGAGCTAAAATGAATCAGCAACGTTCTCGGCGTTTCAGAGCTGCAAAAGATGCTGCCGAGGCTGTGAGACTGCTTATATGCCATCTATCATCATGTATGTTTATGAGCACTGAAGGAATCTTAATGACTTTTTGCTCTGCACGTGTTAGGAAGCTGAAGAAGAAAGATTAAGAAAAGCGTTTGAAGCTGATGGGCAAAGCTTATTACCTATGGAGAAGCCCGAAACATGTGACTCTAATGTCATCACTCCCGGAACTCAATTTATGGCAGTGCTCTCCGTAGCACTTCAGTATTATGCGCATTCAAGATTAAATCACAACCCAGGGTGGAGGTTTACGAAGGTATGATTGGAACATTTTTGTTCTTCTCATTCTTTCATCTTCAATTGGCTTAAAGATTGGATAATTCCTTATTGGTGGAGTAATCCTTTCTGTATCTTCCACCTTTTATACCTCTGGCTTTCAGGATACTTTCTCTCTCTATGTTTATTTATGGGGATGCATTCGATGATTATTTGAAGGTTATTCTATCTGATTCAAATGTTCCTGGCGAGGGAGAGCACAAAATTATGTCATACATTCGGCTACAACGCAATTTGCCTGGTTTTGATCCAAACACTCGACATTGTCTGTACGGTCTGGTGAGTGACTTCTATCTTAGCTTTTCATATTTTCCTTTTCTTTAATGCTTCTTGGCTGTGTGCGCAGAAAGAGTTATTACATTATTCCTGTTTTTGTGTATTAATTTCAGGATGCAGATCTGATTATGCTTAGTCTAGCAACACACGAGATTCACTTTTCAATTTTAAGAGAGGTCAGTTGACTGTCTTATGAGTGGTTATGTATTTCTAACTTCTAGCTGATTTCCTGCTTCAAATTGATCGATTACTGAATACACACATTAGTCGTGCAGGTAATAATGCTACCAGGGCAACAGGAAAAATGTTTCAATTGTGGCAAAGTTGGTCATTTTGCAGCTGAGTGTCGTGGAAAGTCTGATGGTCCAGAAGATTGGAATGCAGCCGATGAAACTCCAATTCATAAAAAGAAATATCAGGTTGGAGAATATGTTATCTTGATTTCAAAGGTTCAATGTATCTTATTTAGTATGTCTTGCTGTATCTGACATGATGTACTCCCTATGCAGTTTCTCAACATTTGGGTTTTACGAGAATACTTGCAGTATGAATTGGACATTCCCAATCCACCTTTTGAGGTTGATTTCGAGCGGATAGTGGATGATTTTGTGTTTTTGTGTTTCTTTGTTGGCAACGATTTTCTTCCACATATGCCAACCTTGGAGATAAGAGAGGTAAGGGGATCTAGCTGTTTACAAGGAGCACACTGTTATTTCTTTGTTTCCTAAATGGCTAAATACCCAAGTTCAGTGCTTTGAGGGCTGTAAAGTCATATATACTGCCTCTTTTCCATAATTTTTATCTTTAACAATTGTATCATGACTTACTTTTCTGGTTCAGGGTGCTATTAATTTGCTGATGCACATATATAGAAAGGAGTTTCCTGCTATGGGTGGTTATCTTACTGACGCGGGTGAGGTAATGGTCTATTCTTATTTCTTGCAAACTTGATCACCGTTGCTGACATATTTTTCCTTTGGAAGTAGGATTTCATCTGAACTTATTGCTTGTTTCTAACGTATGTCTACCATTTTTTCTACTTCTTAATAACCTTTTCTCTTGCTTTAATGTGTCAACCTTGTGTATTTTCAGAGCTAAAGTTCAAATCTTATATGCTGCTCATTGGAATTGAAAAGTAGCTATTTTATTTCTCTCTCAATTAGTTAATTCTGTAAAGTGCCATTGTGCTGGGTTGAAATAATCTACCATCTCCTCATCATATTGTTTATATAATGATCAATAAGAGTGTTGTTTTATAACACTTCTACATTTTCTTACATGTATAGAGTCCCCTTTTTGAGGCTTTGGGATATGATTCCTATCTCCTTGTCAAATCTGTGTATTCCTCCTTTTTTTTGGATTTATGGTATGCTATATATCTATTGTTAAAAAGAAAATAATCTTAGGTATAGGAGAATTTCATTTTGCTTGCTCTTTATTCTTTGAAGTGGGGCAGCTAGGATATTCCACGCATCATGGAGTTCTTTCAATTGATTGTTAAGGGTTATGCATCGTGGAACTCTTTCCTGTTACTTTCTCACTTTTCTTCTCTCTTGTGAAATATTTTGTGTGCGCGTGTGTATAATAATCAAGCTCTAATCTGAACATCTTTTTTTTTTTTCTGTGAACTTCTTAGGTTATGTTAGATAAAGTGGAGCATTTTATCCAAGCTGTATCTGTACACGAAGAACAAATCTTTCAAAAAAGAGCCCGAATTCAGCAGGTCTTGTGCTATCTCTTGTTCTGCCTGTTATCGTTCAGAGCATTTTGAATCTTATCTACTATTTGTTTTGCTTAGTTTAGTTAGTGCTCAGTTCTGACACATCCTCGACCTATCCCGATGAAGACTGAAACCTATAAAATATGTAGTAAACAACAAGTTTGTTTCCTTTAAATTTGTTGTTCATTAATATGAAAACTAAAAAATGTGACACTCGAGTAAAGGAGGGGTACATGAATGAACGGAGGCTACATCAAAATGAGAGGTATCCTGAGGGTAGGATAACTTAGCTAAGAAAGGCTTAAAATAATTGCAAACCACCTATTACCAACAAGGTGTACTTTTCTTTTTATGGCTCAATCATAAGAACTCCATGGTTAAACATGTTTTAACCATTGTTTTACTTGGAGCAATTCTATGTTGGGTGACCTTCTAGAAATATTTTTGGGATGCATGTGAGTGATGACGAAGCATGCTGGAAGGACTCGTATTGGTTTGTGAGGATAGTCTTCATTCTTAAGAAGTGAGGAGTAGGTAATGTGGCCATGTCGTAGGGTTGCAAAGGAATGCCGGGGCCATTAGGTGCCAAAATCCGGATTCCGAATCCCGGGCATGGGTTGCTACAGAAAATCTAGTAAACATTAAGTTCGTTTCCTTTAAACTTGTGGCTCAATAATTTGCATGAGGCTTGCTTATATTTATAGTTATAATGTCTTCTCAAGTTTTCCATCAAACATTGAGCACTTCTGGATTGAGTGGTCTGGAGGTAGAGATCTGTTGGAGTTTGGAAGGAAGGCAGTAGAAATTTTAAAGGGAAACATGACAATAATAGAGTCTACCTTATGGAATACGTATGGAACAAAATTTCATTTGGTCATTGAAAATTTGAGAGGAAGATACAAAAAGGATGGAGATAAGAAACATATATATTAGCCTAACGTGACTTACAAAGTCACCCCTTGGTTTACTAACTGCACAGCCATCTGGTGTATGATGCATTTGTTTTGATGCTAATATCTTGTACTTGGATGACCTTTTTGATTACCTCACACTTGATTCTTTGAAGTTAGAGTATCGTTTGAATTCAATAGATTGTCCTCCTAGGTTCTTTCAAAGATTCTCATATCCTGAAGGCATGCTTTAAGGACATGAACATGTTTTGCTAGATTCTAGTAGCTTTAAAGAAAACCTATACTATTTCTCGAGGTTTTACAAGATTTCTTATGCCTAAATAATTTTATTATTTAGTAAAAGACTCTTGAAGTATAAAGATTATAATTAATTAATTTATTTGTGATTAGTAAAAAACTTGAATAGCCAATAATGCATTTGAATTTGTTGCTAATAGCAGAGATTCATTTGAATCTTGTTACACTTTCGGTTGAATGTATTTTGATACTTCTCTTTGGGCTTTCAATAGTAAAAAAATTTGTTGCTATCTTTTCTTCTTCTTCATCACCGTTATTTATTTTTTCTACTTGAAGAACACTTTTGTAATCAACCGGACCAGCATCCTTATGTTTATTAAACTTGCCCGCCAATGCAAATACAGATGAGATCTTAGGTGTGCATTTCATTAGCTTCACATAAAAAAGATAATTGTTTTTGAAACATCTTACATTGCATCTTTTGTATCCTTTTGAAGATCTGTATCTTAAGGTATTAATGTCACGTCTTTATCTACCACGTGTGTATATCTTTCCATACTCTAATCTTTAGTCTCTAGCTATTTATATCTTTCAAATCAATATATTGGCATCCATGGATGAAAAGTATCTGATACAATATGCTGATCAGCAGGCACAAGAGAATAATGAAGAAATGAGAGGTAGAGCTAGAAGAGAGAATGGTCCTGCGCCCCCAGTTCCAACAATTGACAAGGTCTTAGTTAGCACGTTTATTTCTTAATGGTTTTGTATGTATTCATATACTTATTCATTTTTTAATGGTTTAATGGTTATATGATTATTACTAGCCTGTTAGTCTTGATTGAAGTGCTTGAGTTTACAATTATTTGATGCAAGATATCTGGCAAATATATGTCCTTATTCCTCTCTGGATCTTTCTTCTTGCCTCATGTTCACACTTGAAATAAGATTTTGCCTATAAGTTGTGCATGTGTTTTTAGTAAGAGGTGGCGGGCAGGAAAGGGGTTGTTCTTTTGGTCTGAATGTTATTTGTATTGTATATGCCTATTGTCTATATAATTTTTCTTTTCAAAATTTTGAATGTATTTTGCATTGGCAGCAAATTAGAGTTAATCCCAGTGATAGAATTAAGTCAAAAAAGTTTTGGTAGAACACCAAGAAGGCGCATGAACTTTGATCATCTCAAAGCTTTCGTCCCAAGGAGCACATAGTTGTCAAAGATCCTTTTATTCTTTCAGCCCAAATTCCAGAGATGGAATTTTTACGAAGGTTGACCGAAATGAATTTTGATTTCCTTCTGAAACCATACCTTCAAAGAAGAGCAAATATGCTGTCCTTAGCCTTCAGATTATTAATCCACGAGCAACCTAAGATTACAACTANATTGCACGCATATAGGTACTTTATGCGACAGATTATGAACAAGAACCAGCAAATCTGTTTTCCGACTGAGGTCACGAATCCCCATCCATAATTCATCCCTGAAACTGGATGCCTCCATCTTAAGTTCCTAAAACAAAGAAAAAATAAGGTAAGAACAGAACTTGAAATATACATAGAAGACATTATTCACATGTACCAAAAGGCACGAGTAAAATTTGCATCCATCAGAATAGAACCAGCTGTGTATCACATTCCAGCTACATGGAGATCCATTCAGCAGAAAGACATCACAGCATGTTCAAATACAAACCTACTTCATATGTTTCTTAACACTCAATAGATAATCAAGGAAGGTACACATATCACTAATTTACAAAAACATAATTTAATAGTGAAGGCAAGCCTAGTGAAGCAAAGACATTATACTAGTTCAGAGCTTTCATTTTCACCATTAAAACCATAAAAAACCATGAAGGGACAGCACAGTGGAAGGATGAAGGGACAAAAAAAAAAAAAAAAAAAAAAACATGACGAAGCATTTAGACATAAACCCAAATTGTGGTATTAAAACTTCTTAATTGTCCTTGGACCCTCAATTGTAAAACTTGAAGATTCTTTTTCATTGATGAGAAATAATGTTTTACCCCCTAAACTGAAACTAATTTAAGTCTTACCATTTTTTTTAATGAGAAAATGAGCCCTGAAGTCTTTTGCCTTCACATTAGTAATTGAAGTCTTACCATTAGCTATTATACAATGAGCTCTGGAGTCTTTTGTCTTAACATTTAGGCTGGTCTCTTATGGGGTGCAAGTGCAACTGCCTCACTTCTTCCTTCTTGGCTCCACCCATACTCTTATGCATATTAGTTTTTCATTCCCACCGTGATTTTGTTGAAGACTTGGTTTAAGAATCTTTCATAGATGGATGGACACGTGGTAGGAATAATCCAACTTTATAAAATATGAGTAGGATTGACTGGTAGGAAAATTCACTGGGATAACAGGTACCAGGGATCTATTTGGTCCCACTTATGCATTATGTCTATGTTATCGTAAAAGAACTAATGTGTAAATTGTTTATAAGATGTAAGCTATGCTATTTACTGGAGTATTTTGAGAAATTTTATTTTTACAAGCCAAGTGATAGATAAGTTTTTCTTATCATTAAATCCAGAAAGAAGTTGGTCCAGAATTTGGATGAAGCTAGCATAGGCTTCATCAGTTTAGAACAAGCAGAGCACCGTAAAATCTAGGAAGAGTATGCTTTGCTTCTTCTTAATTATTGGTTTTAGTTGCCTAGATGTATAAAATATTACAGAGTAGTCATATCAATTGGATAGGAATTCTGTGCGTTTGTGTGTATGCGTGAGGCATTTTTATGGTCCCATGAATTGAAAGGATCAACAAATTCCTCCTTTTTAGATTTTTTTGAATTGGAAGGCTTATATGTAATTTCATGGTGATGGGGTGTTTGAAATGCATATGTTTTGATAGACGTCTAAATATGGGTCTTGTATTCTTTTCCATTTCCCTTTTTCCAGATCAAGTTAGGGGAGCCTGGATACAAGGAGAGGTATTATGCTGAGAAGTTCAATGCTAACTCAGAAAACATTGCTGAAATAAAACAAGATGTGGTAAGTCCATTCCTTGTGCTTGCGTCATTAATATAATAATAGTAGTAATAATAATAATAATAATTATTATTATTTGTCTATTTACTGGAGGATGTAATTCTTAGTGGGTCTCGTCCTCTCCAAAATTTATACTCCAAACATCTTTGAATTCTTGCTATTCCCCTACCTATTTAGGGCAGGGAAAGAATATTATTGAGTAGTCTCCAACCATACATCCTCCCAGAATAATGTTTAATATGTAGATAATATTAATTTAGCGCTAGCCTTTGATTTGTTTTTCCAGCACTGTACCGTTTATCCCAAGTGTTGTACATTAGTGGTGAAAGCTTTTAGATTCAACCAAGGTCCTAAAGGTGATGGGCTTGAACCTTTTTGGAGTCCTTACGTGGAATATTTTAGATATTTCTAATTTTGGTAGCTTAATAGATTGAGAGCTAGCATTGCTTTTAATCCATCAACAATAGGCAAATATTATTTAAATTGGATGCAGATTTTTTTTTTTAATATTATCAAATAGCACTAATAATTACTTGAAATAAATACCCCCCTTGAGTAGTTTTGATGAACAGAAGTAGTTGATGTGCTCATATTTTGTGCAGGTCTTGAAGTATGTGGAGGGTTTATGTTGGGTCTGTCGATATTACTATTCAGGGGTTTGCTCTTGGCAATGGTAAAATTCATTTCCT
The DNA here is from genome assembly GCF_002738345.1 of Cucurbita maxima. NCBI lineage: Eukaryota > Viridiplantae > Streptophyta > Magnoliopsida > Cucurbitales > Cucurbitaceae > Cucurbita > Cucurbita maxima. Next base: position 1,396,935 of record NW_019272035.1, on the reverse strand, counting down.
TATTGTGACAAATGTGTGTATTCTTCGGAGTACCATATTTTCTTTGGTTTTCAAGTTTTCCATTAATTTTCCGAGGATATGCATGCAATATCTTGGCTACGGATTTGTTTTTGAGTTTTGATTGAAAACCACCATTGAATTAAGAACGAAGGCAAATTAGTTGTTTGGTATCCGTGTATTTTGGTGTATGGCAATGGGTAGTACTCACGTTGTCAATGTTTCTATTGAAACTTGCTTTTTTGGTTCAGGTATTATCCTTATCATTATTCACCTTTTGCCTCTGACCTTGAAAACTTGGCTGATTTGGAGATAACCTTTTTCATCGGAGAGCCATTTAAACCTTTTGATCAACTGATGGGAACGCTACCAGCTGCAAGGTTTTTTCCTTTTAATTATTTGTATTTTATCTTGCTAGTCTATTTAAAGTTATATATTGCTTAACAAAGATTAAATTATATCTGAATTTTGCTTACAAGAAGTGAAAAGCACTTTCCATTGAAACCATAAAAAGTTTAAAGGCTAAACCAGCAAAAGAATGACGTTGGAATCTTTTTTTTTTTTTCCTGTTGGCGCTAATCAAGAAATGAGTCAGCAGAATACTTTCCTCATTTGAGTAGACTTATTTATTGGAAGCCAAAAACCAAGCTAAAGGCAGACTGATCCTTGTATGATTTTGTCTCAAAAGATTGTCTATTTTCTTTTCAGCATATCCTCTTATATTGTCTTGTTTAGCTTATCAACCGTCTTCATTTTTATGCATCATGCCTATTGCTTATATGCATACAGTTCAACCGCTCTTCCTGAGAAATACAGAAACTTGATGACAGATCATTCATCGCCAATCCTTGAATTTTATCCTTCAGGTAATCAATTAATCACTATTTGTTTCGATTTTTTTATAATTTTTCCTCTTTCCTCAAATGGTGTTTGTTTTTTATGAATAGATTTTGAGATTGACATGAATGGAAAGCGTTTTCAATGGCAGGTACTATGGTTTTTTTTTTTTTTTTTTTTTTTTTTTTTTTTTTTTTTTTTTTTTTTTTTTTTTTT
>NW_019272035.1:1367475-1395374 GCF_002738345.1 Cucurbita maxima | reverse complement strand
TTTTTTTTTTTTTTTTTTTTTTTTTTTTTTTTTTTTTTTTTTTTTTTTTTTTTTTTTTTTTTTTTTTTTTTTTTTTAATGAGCAAGAAGCTTATTTATTTATTAATTAAAATATTGTGAAGTGCTATTTGTTCAAGAATCTCTTTCGATATTTGTTCAACTGATGAAAGCCATTGGATCTTTTTCCCTTGTGAAATTCAGGGTGTTGCCAAATTGCCTTTCATCGACGAGAGAAAGTTGCTTGCTCAAACTAGGAGACTTGAAAGCTCTTTAACGGTATTAAAGAGCAATTTATATACTTTTAGTCTTCGGAGTATGAAAACTAAATTTGGTTGATAGACCTTCAAAGATAATTGTTGCTTTTAGTACTGGACATTTGGTCACTTTTGCTATGGTGAAATTCTTATTGAGCTCCTTAGTGGAATTGTGGAATTAACCATTTTTACAGTGCTGAGCTATCATGCGACAGTTATATATTCTAAAGCCTTTTTATTTCCACCACCTTTGTGTATCCATCTAGGGAAATTTTTTATGGATAGAATTTTCCATTCGGATTGCTCAGTGGTGGGTTTATAATAGAGATGACAGGCCTTTATGGAGGAGGTGCTTCTAAATCCTCTTTTTAGAAGTAGGGCAAAGTTTTGCAGTAAACTAGTTTCTTTGTTATTTTATGTAACATTTGGATTGAGAGAAAAAATAGATTTTTTAGATGAATCGAGAGATTTGGTGGGGATGTTTGAAAGGTGATTAAGATTAGCACTTCCTTGTGGGTGTCGGTCACTATGCCTTGTATATTTTTCATTCCAAAAGCACAATTATAAAAAAAAAAAAAAAATTGCCACTCGTTTTCAATATATTTTTTCTGGTTTCTTTTTCAATGCCGAGATTAGTGATCTGCAAATTTGGTGCATACAGGATGAAGAGAAGAATCGGAATAGTGTGATGCTTGATTTGCTTTATACACATTGTGCCCATCCACTGTCTGCACAGGTTTTCTCTTATTACCAAGTTGCTAGTCAACTACCTCCACGTGAAAGAACTTGTTGGGTGATTGACACGAATGCCAGGTAGGTTTAGTTTCATCATATATTCAATCAACTTCCTGATAATTTGTCCCTGTATGTGCTGGTTTGATCCCTTTGTTGCGTACATTTTACAGTGGTGGGATGAATGGATACCTCTGGTTGTGTGAGAGAAATGTATTCCGTAATGTTTTTCCATCACCAATCAGTAGTTTGCCAGATATCCAGCATAATCAAGTCCTGTAAGTCTTTCTTTCATTGGTAGCCTGAGACACACAGATCTCTCTCACTCTCTCTTTCACTCACACATTTTATTTAACTGTAGGAATGTAACCTATCTTAATCCTCAGAAGCATGAACATATCCCTAGACCTCCAAAGGGTGTAATCATTCCCAAAAAGGTGCGTCTGATATGAGTCCTAACGCCTCATTGAATTTCCTTTCAGTAATAACGTCTCTGAAATAAATGTGAAAATTATAAAGTAATTCATGTATGCACTGTCATTGTGTGAGGAGTTTTTTTATTAGCTTATTTCTAGTTTTAGGATGCCACGTTCTGATTCCCTTGCCACTATATTAAGCTTAAAGTATTTAAAATTTGCCCATTGCTTGATGCTTTGTTGTATTTGCAGGTTCTAAGTTCCTTGGATATCAAACCTTTCCCTACCTTATGGCATGAAGACAATAATTCCCGGCGCTATCATGGCAGAGAACGGTTAGTTTACTTAAATTTGCCTCATCTTTACTGTAAAAGACGATCAAAATTTAAAGTTCTTAACAGACTTTGAAGAATCCACCTGGAATAGTTTTCAAGCTTGCTGTCACAATTATATGTAGTTTTAATCAGGACAGAATTTTGGGATGCTAGAGCCTCTTCTATGAACATCTCAACTTCTGGGAAGATTAGTTCTATTTTTTCATAATGCATCTGTTTTTCAGGCCTCAAGTACCTAGAGCTATTGCTGGCCCTCTTTTGGGAGAAGCAGCTCATCGTCTTGTGAAAAACACTCTTAATATCAAACCTAATGGTGGCTCATTGTCGGGATTATTTGATCAACCCTATTCTCGCAATTTCCCGGGACAGCCTATATTCTCTCGGCCGCGACAAGTTGCATCTTCAGGTTATGAAACGGGGTATGGTGAAGATCCAAATTATTCCTACGGGCACTATAATAACTACCAGGGTGCATCAGGTAGGCCAAGATATCCCAATTCTTCAAATGGTATGCCAGGTGACAGGCAAATTTCCCGTGGAAATGATAGAGTACAGCATCAGGAGCGATACAACAATGTGAGGACTGGTATGTCTGCTTTGACAATTGAAGAGAGCATGAGGAATCGATCTCTTGACATGTTAACTCCTGGTCTTTCTCCCGTGATGATGCCAAAGATGCTGAATGTCGGAAACTCGGCAAACCAACAGAATTTTGCCCAGGCTACTGACGCTCTTCCTTCACCACCACACAAATGGATCAATAGAGCGCCAACGCCATCTGCAAATATAATGTATGCAAGACAACAAGAAAATTTTACAGGAGGAGCCAACGAGAAGCAAGCGAAACAAATGTATCTAGCAAAGACTCCAGCATTCCAGAGTGGGTCAGGTTCTGGAAGCAGGTAGTGATCCTTGTTTGTTCGGTTCGTCTTGGCTGCTGTTTAAGTTGCCCCAATATGAAAGACATTTGCAGTATTCCTCGACCTGTACCTAACATGGATTTTAGCAAGTCACACCCTAACAGATGCTTCGGGGCAAGTCATGCGAGCTGATCATTCATCTGGTGGAATCACTTCTTGCATTCTCATCGTGACGTTTATTTAGCGACTGGGGACGACATATAAAGATGGAACTATTTGCATGCAAGGACAGATTCAAATCAAACAAATCGGTAAAATCATTTAGTGAATTTTGTGCATATTGTACCAATGAATCATCCCATTACTGTTGTTGTGTATCTACTACAAGGTTTACCTCTAGAAATACCCCACCTTAGTTTGGGGTTTTAAAGAGGAATTGTAGAGTAGACATGTTGATTATATAGGATATATCCAGAACACACAGGATATTAGTTAATAGGTTATCTTTGTACCTTCTTTTTACTTTGTCCGAAGAAACAGAAACGAAAAACAATGCATGATCTAAGAGACAAGACCATCAGACAAATTTATATATTGGTCATATTTTGTTTTGGCGCTTATCAGAACGGTTGGTTTCGTTCAATGCTCGTTTTATATATTGATCATATTTTATTTTGGTGCTTATCGAAGCAGTCGTATATATCGAGTTTGTTATATGTTCCTCTTAGATGCTTCTCCATTCACGTTTTTCCCCCAAATTACCCGACTTCTCGTTTAACACTCTTTGGCACAACCTCTTTTAGATTGAACTTAGCAGGAACATGGAATCGGTTAGATCACATGCTATCAGCTGAGAAGTTGATGACAAAACGTTGCAGGTTGGCAGGTATTCGTGTACAAAATTGAGATATTATTCACAAGTCGGTTTAAATTCGAAAGAATTGAGGGAAAAAGAAAAAAAAAATCTTTAGGAAAGAAACCAAAATAGGCGAAGGGTGTAAAATCATGCAAGAATAAGCAAAAAAATTTAGCTGACAAGATAGAAAAAAGCTTCAATTCTTGTGATGATTTCGTTGGCTTCAATTCAATTCTTCACCAAGATCAAGAACCAAAGAGAGCGAACTTTACATATAATTCAACAGTATGATTTGTTTTTATTGTCAAAAAATACACAATCTCCTTTACAATTTACTCAATGCACCTGAAATTCCACAAATTTGTGCATTAGAATTACATTTAAGTACATGATATATAAGATGGAATTATAAATTAAATTTAGAGTTATTTAATATGTGGTTTAATTAATTAATTAATTAATTAATCAGTTCAAATAAAAGTAAATAAATAAGTTGTAATTTCACGGGCTAGCAATTACGACCTACCCTTAACTTTACCTACTCAACTATATCACATTTATTTAATCATAATACTTAATGCTTCATTATAACTCAACTAATTAAGACATAACACAGGTATGGCTAACTTAAAATTTTAATATTTTAGGAGTATTTTCATTAATTTAGGTATTTATAATAATAATAATAATATATATATAGTTATTAATAAAAAAAAGAAAAACAGAAATTGTTACCTGTTGATTGATGATCCATGAAGAAGCATATCATTGCAAGAAATAGCCAGAGAGGAACAAAGCAAAGAAAAAGAACAAGGTTCCATAGATGAGCACTGCCTTCTGACCTGAAGTCAGAGTGTTCCCTCCAAGTCCGTACTGCTGATTCTGAGCAAACCCCGCTATCTCCACACTCTTACTCTCGAAGAAGCTCTTCGCTGCCCCACACGTCGGGCACCGCCAGTCCTCCGGCAGCTGCTCGAACGGCAGCCCCGGCGCTATCGGATACGTCGGATCCCCAACCGCCTCGTCGAACTTATGCCCACACGACCTGCACTCATATATCCCCGTGTTCAGCACTGCAAATTTCTCCTCTATCCGCCGCCTGTCCAACTTCTCCTCCGCCGCCTCCTCTTCCCCAACTACCGCCGCCAAATCCGGGTCGTCCGAAGTGGGTTTGTCCTCTTTGGAGACGTCGATGGAGTTGAGGGTGAAAATGGGGATGGGTCTCGCCGCCGCCGATCTCTGCAACGGCGGAAAGGCAACGAGGGGGGGTTTGAAGTTGAATCTGGGACTGGGAACGGAGGGTTGATAGAGATGGAAGGAGAGAGTGGGTCTTGCAGAGGCATAAGAAGTAGCCATGGATGGCGATGGAGATTGAAATTGAAATCTGAGATGGGTTTTGTTTGTTTGGTGTGAGAAGGGGAATTAATTCAAAGGGAGGAGGAAGAATCAGAAGCATCCATGGAAGGAGAAGCAGGAGCAGAAGGATAAGGTGTGGTGGGGAAGGACGAAAGAGGGAGAGATACGAATCTCTTCCATTGGGCTTTACTTTCACCCGTCTCCTTCAAAAGAACCCATTGGGCTTTGAATTGACCCATTTCCATCAAAAGAGCCCATTGGGCTTTGGTTTGACCCATTTCCGTCAAAAGAGCCCATTGGGCTTTAATTCGACCCGTCTCCTTCATAAGAGCCCATTGGGCTTTACTTTGACCCGTCTCCTTCATAAGAGCCCATTAGGCTTTACTTCGACACAAACAACCTGGAATCATAATTGCCTTTATTCATTCGCTGTAAATAATTTTTTTTTTGTATCATTATTTTTTTGGTTCAAAATATAATATAATACTTCTCGACCATCGAACCTATATGGTTAAACTATATAACGAACATGAGTTAAGCTTGCTAAGCTCATAATCTTTTTCTTGAAGATCTAAGAACAACAATTCAATGAAGAAAAACTGATAAAAACTTGGAACATCCCAGAAATCATTTTTCATAATCTAGCAACGATAAGCCTCAAATGATGGTAAAAAACACAAGGAAATGTATATTTCCTGTAACGTCAAAAATTTTGTCCTCTGCAAAGAACCAAGTTTTCATATCACTGGTAATCAACAACCAAAAATACTGATTAACATAATTTGATCTAGAACTAAAAAGAAAACTAAAGGAAACTATTAAAAAGAGATCACGATGATTCTGCAGATAATCCTTGGTGATGGGTACAAAATTCCAGCAATCAATCTCATTTTTTCTTTCCTGCCTTGGCAGAATCTGAAGCCTTGGTCTGTGAAGAGACATGAATGATAGGGTTAGTGGTAATGTTTAACATGAAGGTCAAGCTATCATTTCAAGATCATTATCAACAAGCCATATAACTTACCTTCTTGACTCCGCGGATTTTCTTTGCCCTGTTCTTCCTTTCCTTCATTTGCTTTCTTGATTTTTCTACCTTGGTGTCGAGTCCATTCTGACAGAAGGAAAGTCCAGCTTGAGTAATGTCATTAAGTGAGGAAAACAAAACTTCAGAGCATTATAATTGAATTGTGCTTGAAATGCGACTGTAAATTACCCTGATTAGCCTGTATTTTGGCTCGTACTTCTTTGCATTTTCAACCGAATCGTAGATTAAACCGAACCCAGTGGATTTACCACCACCAAAGTGAGTTCTGAACTTGAAAACAAAGATAGAATTTGGGTCTTTCACATCATAGATTCTGCCCAACTTCTCCTTCAGTTCAGCCTTGAGACCAAATAATAGAAACATAGACACTATGAGAACCATAAAAAAAAAAAAAAAAAGAACGCTTGGATTCATGTGGTTTCCATTCGGATTGAGTGATATATCTTGAAGGCATTTAAAAAGAGTACATAACATAAATAACAGAGAAGAAAAAACAACAAATGAACTGAAAAAGGAATTACCTTGGAGACATTGGGTCTGCCTGGGTGAAGAACATCAATGACCTGCATTAACCAGAAAACAGAAAAGTTAAAAACGACTTCAAAAGGTTTTCCATTCGTATTAAGATCAAAAAATTATATAGTTAAAAAACAAAAAGAAGTCACCGAGCTATCCAGATACATGATCAGCAACCCTAAATCAATTTTTCAAGGTAGTTATAGAAGTAACACTAAAAACTCTAAACTCAAGATCATAGAGAAACCAAAAACTTGAGACTTTTTAAAGGCATTGGGGTTTTAGACTAAACAAAACATTTTCAGCGTCAAACAGGTGCAATTCAACGATCCAGAATCCACAAACAAACAAAGTCCAAGCTAAAACCTCAAAAGGATATAGAAACGTTTACTCGTAAAGTTCCAAGTAAAGTTAAGCAGACAAGAATCAAACGCCGAAGAATCAATCCGAAACAAATCCTATCAGAAATCGGAAACGAAATGAATGCTAAAAGCAAAAACGGCCGAGTAAGATCCGAAAAACTCACGAATTGCTTCCTGGATAGGAGCCTGTTGGTCATGAACTTCCTGGTCCGGATGGTGACTGCCTTGTCCGCCATGGCTGGAGGTGCTCCGAAGAGGATGAAAAGCTCAAAGAAGGCGAAGGGGCAGAGGAACGGCTGCTCTGATTACCTGATCTGTGATTTTGAAGAAGAAGGCAGCAAAACCCTAGCTGGTAAATAAAGTCATTGGAGGGCTAGGGTTTTGGGCTTTCTGCGTTATTGGGCCTTTGTTGTTTTATTTGGGACTAAAGGTTATTGGGCCTAATTTTGGGCTGTAGTTGTTTCTTTAACCGTTTTTTGACCTCGAATATTATGGGCCCACGTAATGGTTTCTTTTTCTGATTATATATAATTTAAATTTTATTTCGCCCACTTATGTATTTAAGACGTGGGATCTCACAATCTAGCCATTTGGGGTCTATGTCGTTGTTGACACATTTCTTAGTGTATGGATCTGATACCATTTGTAACAGTTCAAACTCACCGCTAACAAATATTGTCTTCTTTGGGTTTCCACTAGAGATTTTTAAAACGTGTTTGTTAGGGAGAAGTTGATAACATTTGTAATAGCTCAAACTCACCACTACCAAATATTGTCTTCTTTGGGTTTCCACTAGAGATTTTTAAAACGTGTTTGGTAGGGAGAAGTTTCGAGGCTCTTATAAAGAATGTTAGTCTTCCCTTCTCTAACCGATGTGGGATCTCACAATCCACCCCGCCTTTGGAACCCAGCCTCCTCGCTGGCATATTGCTCGATGCCTAGCTCTACTACCATTTGTAACAGTCCAAGCTCACGCTAGCAGATATTGTTCTCTTTAGACTTTCCCTCAAAGTTTTTAAAACGTGTTTGCTAAGGAGAGATTTCCACACCATTATAAAGAATGTTTCGTTATCCTCTCTAACTAGTGTAGAATCTCACATGTGCGAACCAAGTCGGTAAATGTAATTTATTTATTTACTTATTTATTTGATTTGATTAAGTGTTAGGAATCCATAAAAGAATACAAGGATTGACCTTACTTTGTTACATATTCACAGCATCAACTGGGAGAGAGATAGTTCTATGAAGTGAGCTTGGAAGCAATGAACCAGTACAGGCATTTTTAGCAGTGACTACCTTCTCCACAATAGAGGCCGACTCCATGGCCTTGCGATTTCGAGCTCTTTCCGAGTCTGTACTGCAACAGCTACTATTTGTATAAACATGGCTATCGGTACTACTTCGGCTCGTGTCTCGAGCATACCTGTCATCTCTCAGCTTGCTTAATTCTATTTGGTACTTGGCCTTAATCCATCTCATTTCTTGTTGAACATCATCTAATGAAGGGGTTTCTGAGAAAGAAGGGGAATTCAATAGGCTCCGAAGTGAGCGTCTTGTGTTAAGAGCAGTTTTACGTTCGATTATCACTTCTTTCGTGTCCGTGACTGTAACTGATCGATCTGTTTTCTCATAATCTTCATCCGAGTGGCTATGTCTTGAGCTCATTGAACTAAGTTCACGGCTTTCATGACGTCCCCACGTTTCGGGATAATTCAAGCAAACAGAATGGCTCGACACATTTTCTGCAGCCTCTGCTGTATGATCCTCGGACTCGTCAGCTTGATACATTATCTCCTCAAAACGACCGTGAATCGAAGCATGTCGATGTCCACAGCATGGAGCTACCTCAGAGTTTTCAATTATGGCATTGTTGTAAGTAGCAGTAGCACAATTATGGCAATAGCTTTGCCTCGGACCCGACCTCCATTCAGGCACCAAGGAAGCGATTTCCCCGTCGATCATATCAGCAATTCTCGTTACGTCTTGATCTGTAATATCCAGCTCTGCAACCATTTCCCTCGTAACACTCAAAGCTGTATCCGTCTCGACATCGAACGGAAAATAAATGTTCCTGATACGCCCTGCAAACAAACCGGTTTAGATTCGACATTCGATCGAAACGAAATGAAAAGAATCTGTATAAAAGATCTACCTTCTTTATCTGCAATTCTGAGTCTTAAGAAGATGCTACCACCTTCTCTCATCTTCCCTTTGATGCTGATATCAACATCATCAGAATGTTCACCTTCACAATACTCAAAAAGTTCAATTCCATTGGTTTCGGTATCAATTGGATGATAACCTGCCTCACTTGAAGCTTCAAAACTATAATCATATGGATATCCATTACAAAAGGAGCTGTCATAATCAACAGTTCTTAGATCATATTCGCCATTATCAACTTGAAGAAAAGCATCATTCAAAAGCTCCGCTGCCGATAGCCTAAGCGAAACGGTCGCCAAACACTTATCGATGAACCGTCGCACTTCGGGATCCTTCACTTTGTACAAGGCATCTGGTTTTTTCCCCTAAAAATCTATAACACATTAATCTCGAGCACACGAACACACATGACGAGCAAACGTAACACACGCATAAAGAGAATCTTCTTACAGATACGACTTTCTTGTAGATCTGAGCGGGATGAGTGCATTCACTGTATGGATACTCGAAAGTTATCATCTCCAGCATGCACATTCCAAATGAATAGATATCGACTAATTCATTGTATGCCTCCGCATACACTTCTGGAGCCATAAACTCCGGTGTCCCTATAAATTTATAACACTCAGACCTAACGACAATAAGAAAATCATCCAGAGCTAGAGTTTATGTAAACTATGTTTAGTAATGTAAACAATCCCTGAAATGAATAGAGTTTCAAGGGAAATGGTAGAGACGGTTCAGGTTCATTAATGTTCATTGATTTAGACTCCTTCCCCCTTCCTAACTACAAATAAGATCGAGAGGAGCCCGAACGCTCCACAATCTTAAGTTATACAAATCCAACCCCAATAAGCCAAACAACCCCCGAAAAGAATAGAGTTTCGAGGGAATTGGTAGAGACGGTTTGGGTTCATTAATGTCCATTGATTTAGACTCCTTCCCCTTCCTAACTACGAATAAAATCGAGAAAAGCCCAAACGCTCCATAATCATAAGTTATACAAATCGAACCTATAAGCCAAACAACCCTTGAAATGAAGAGAGTTTCAAGGGAAATGGTAGAGATGGTTCGGGTTCATTAATGTCCATTGATTTAGACTCCTTCCCCCTTCCAACTACGAATATCGAGAGGAGCCCGAACACTCCACAATCTTAAGTTATACAAATCGAACCTGTAAGCCAAACAACCTCTGAAATGAATTAGAGTTTCGAGGGAACTGGTAGAGACGGTTCGGGTTATACTCCTTCCCATTTCCTAACTACGAATAAGATCGAGAGGAGCCCGAACACTCCGCAATCTTAAGTTACACAAATCGAACCTATAAGCCAAACAGCCCCTAAAGTGAATAAAGTTTCGAGGGAAATGGTAGAGACGATTCCGCTCCACGATCTTAAGCTATACAAATCCAACAAGTAAATCGAACAATCAACGAAACAAATGGAGCTAACAGTGAAAAGGCATACCCACACAATGATCAGCATGAGATTTCCTGAGAATTGCAGCAAGTCCAAGATCACCAATCTTAACCTCCCCTTGATTCCCATTAACAAAAATATTATCACACTTGAGATCTCTATGGATCACAGGAGGCTCATGGCTATGCAAATAATGAAGCCCCCTCAAAATCTGCCTGCACCAACGCTTCACAGCTCTAATATCAACTCTCTTATGCTTCAGCCTATACCTATAGAACAACCCAGAAAGAAAAATGAACAGAGAATCACTAAATAGCCAAGAAATCACAGAGAAACATCCAAATTGTGAAGAACACTTACTGTCTAAGAGTACCAGAAGTGAACATTTCAGTAACAAAATTGATGTTTCTATTAGCAATATCAACCCAAGAAGTGTAGAATTTCATAATATTTCTATGCTTCAATGTTTTCAAAAGATGAATCTCACAGTAAAGCCTTTCCAAATCTTCAGGACTTTGCAAGAAATCATAGAGTTTCACTTGATTCCAAGCGACCTCGATTCCTTCATATTCATCAAATGCTCTGTAACTACAAACAAAAAAAACCCATTAAAATGCTTCAAAACCCAAAATGGTAAGCCCACAAAATGCAAGAAAATCCAAACCCTACACTGTTTTCGAAGCTCCTTTCCCCAAAACATCATCGTACTGCAACAAACAACAAAACCCAGAATCAAAATCAAAATCAAAACCCAAAAAATTAGGAAAATCAAAACCCTACTCTGCCATATCTGCCAGTGGGATCAACTTCAACAAAAACAGAGCAATCGGGCTCAAGATCTAAGAGACCATCCATTTCGTCTCCTCTCAAAACACTTGAACACTCAAGCTTTTGATTCTTCTTTAATATGTTCGAAATTCAAAAGGGTTGAGAGAAGGGGGATTTCCCATAACCCCTTTTAGATGAACTGAGCGAAGAAGATGAAGATTGAAATAAGGATGAATAATTATAATGATTGTTGAATCGATGGAGACCACGTTAATCCACAGGCAAGAACAGTGGCCAACCACCCCTCCCAAGAATGTGACAATTATACAGAGAGACAGACAGAAAGCAATTTAAGAAAAATTGAGAGAAAATAACGTTTTTTTAGTTAGTGTCCATAATTTTATTTTGGTAACAATTTAGTTTCTCATTTTAATAAATAAAATTTGGTAACCATTTATTTCATGGGAGAGATTGAATCGTTCCGAAATTAAATTATTATAAATTAAAAAGTATATGACCCACGTTATTATAAGTTAAAGTTTAAGGACTAAATCGTTATTTCACGAACGTTCAAGGGTTAAAAGTGATTTTTTTTTGTTAATAATAAATTTAATGAGACACGACCTAGGATTAAATTGAAAATATTAAATTACGAGGGACTAAATAAAAAAAATTACATTCGAAAATTTATTTTTCTTTATGCTAAAAAAGACCATACAAAGAAAATAAAGGATTTGTCTTTGTTTGTTTAATAATTATTATTATTGTTATTTATTTTTTTTAATTTTACATTTATTTCTTTGAAGATATCATGAGGTTGGAAAATTAACTTTGAATAAAATGTCAATAAAAAATAATATTTTTTTTTTGGATGACCTTTATAATTTTCAAATTTATATTAAATAAGTATAAAATAAATTGAATTTTTATTGTTACAAAATATTGTTGAATTTAAATATGGTAATGGATTGGTACTTTTTTTAAAAAAATATATATCAAGAAAAATAATTATTAGTATTAGTATATTTTTAAAAATAATTATAATTTTAATAATTTTGATTTTTACTATATATATATATATATCACTAAAATTAAGTGTCGATTTAATTATATAATAAAAAATTTAATCGATTATCGATCTATATATATATATATAAGAAATTTCATTGAATTTTAACGATAGTATTTAAATAGGGACTAAATTATTTATAGCTACGTTGGAGTATTTATAGCTCTTAAAAATAATGGAATTTATAGCTAGGTTGGATTGTGAGGGAATCAACTTGTCGAGGCCGACAATTGAATCGTTTGACCTCATTGCCTTCTTCCTCTAAATCCAATTGGGTCGTGGGTTGAGCTTGTAGGTCAAAACTACTGTTTGACTCGAATTTGGACAGTGTCTAGTTTGTCTTGTCTCGACTTGACTAAAAACAATTTTTTTTCCCCGTAAAACATTAAATAAGAACTGTATTGATGTGAATGAAATATGAACACATTAATTTTAGTAAATTTCTTTCGATATCAATAGATTTTGTGATTTAATTTCTTATATATTTATCGAAATCTATATTTTCTATTGTCAAATCAGGAAATGTTATATCTAGAAAAGCTATATTTGATAAAGTATGTGTGGTAAAGTATATGTATGGTAAATAGTTATATATAGTAAAATTAAAATTTATAACTTAATTTTAAAATATATTTTGAAATTTTTATTCTTAAAAATTATTTTTAAGAATGATCCGAGAATAAATGATAAAAAATAATTATGAAATAAAAAAATAAAAATAATATATATAAGCAAAAATATATTTTTTAAAATTAATAATAAATTGACGGTGATGGTTCGAAATTCATGATCCAATCAAACCCACAAAAAAATCATTTATTTGAACTAAACTTAACGAAATAAGTTCACAAACAAACCCTAATGAGATAATCGGGTTTTTTTGGTCATTGGTTTTTTTAACGCTCCCTTTTAGACTATCAACATATAATATCTGGGTAAGTAGTGAAAATCTTAAGATAAATTCTGACGGTTTGACAGTGGGCTTGTGTTGTTACATGACCATAATTTATTTTATCACTATAATTACTCTAATTCGCACGTAATTTCATTTTATTTATATACCCATCTTTTATTCCGATATCATAATTAAAAACTTTGAAATATAGTCGCAATCATACATTTATTCAATATATATAATTGACGGGAACACAAAGGTTAAGGATTCAAAGATTTTGAATGCAAAAATTCAAATTTCAACCATATAGTAAAAAATAATAATAATAATAATAAAGGCCCTACAAATAATTTAAATTTCTTTTTAATGTTCCCTAAGAGCCAACAAATTCTCAACACTTGTTTGGATGCAGGTTTAGGGTACACTCGAGTAATCCTCATTTCGTACGATTCCCACTTTTTTTAAAAGAAAAAAAAACTAATATTTTGATAGGTCTCTTTGTTTTAATTATTTGGATCCTTCGTGAAAACTTGGTTTTCTATTGTACGGTGTCAGCTATCCACTACCCCCGAACCTTGTAATTTAAGCAAACTACCCTGTAACACATATATGTAGATACAGTGAAGGTGAACATTGCGAGATGATTGTCTTGGGTGTTTCTTTGTTTTTTTTTTTTTGTTTTTAATAAAAAATTTGACTCGAACACTATACTCGTTAAATTTATTAAAATATAATTATAACTTTATATTAAAGGATTTCTCCTTACACGAACTAAAATAGTACATTTTTTTAAGTACATTGATTAAAATAAACATTTCGAAAGTATTTTGATTAAAATATATAATACTTTAAAAACTAATTAAATTTTCAAAAAAACTATTCAGTAAAAAGACATTATTGCCCCTACATAAAGAGAGAGTTTAAGGGTATATGGGTCACTTTTGGTATAAATCTCCAAAATTATGGCTAGCAATGGAATAAAAAAAAGTTAAATTAGAAGATAATATCCAAAATTAAATTAATTGGATCTAAGTTTGTTGGAGTTATAATTTGAAAACAACAATAATAATAATTTGTAAAATTAAAGAAAATTGGGTTTTCCCTCCTAAAATATTTTTTTAAAAAAAATATATTTTAACTTTATAACTCTTTATTCTTATTTTCCCATTACATTAAATTGGTTTAATAAAATAAAAAGCTTTTTTTTTTTTTTTTTTACCTTTTTTATTTTTCCTCCCACGAGATTAATTCATTCTTCAACCGAGACAAATCTTCCGTTCACTTCAACTTAGACATGTGAATTTTCTGGTCTAAATTTGGACTTATAGGGTCTCGGTTAGAATAGGGTACGGTTACGGGTAACACGAAGAAAACTTTAGTTGGCATTTTCTATGCCAAAAATAAAAAGAGAGGGAAAAAATGATTTTATTTATTTATTTATTTATTATTATTAAAAAAAACAATAAATTAGAGATAAAATAGAAAAGATTTTGAAGATGGAAACATGTGTGGTGCTTGGGAGTTAGGGCACATTGATGGCAATAAAAACACTTCCACCACATGCCTTTCTAATTTGTCCCAATTGGAGATCCAATGCCAACTAATTTGCTTATTTTAAATATATTAATTTTTCATTAAAAAAACAAGATAGATAGAGAAGTACATCATAGGAAATGTGAAATGTACTATGTTTATTATTATTTAAGATATTTATACCCGGTGTCTCGAGCCCGAACCCAATAAAGTTAAGGTCCTAATTCAACACTCTATTTTCAGGTTGGGCTGTTCTTTTAATTATTTAATAAAAATGTACTTATTTACCCTATCTTTTATTATTAATAATTAAAAATTTATAAATTTTAAATAATGAAATATTCACAAAGTTACCAGCATTAAATACTCTTAATGTTTTGCGGGTCGAGGACTCCTTCTCCTTCCCCTTCTTCAAACTCCGATTCGTATTGTTTATAGAGAAATCTCTGATCAACGATAGAACAAGATCCATTTTGTATCATATTTAAGGGATTCCTGGGTTCGGGCCGAAGAAGCAATGTCACTCGATTATTATCAAATCGATTGCAATCTTTTTCTGTCCGTGAGGATCCCAATCCCAACAGAGCGCCTTCTACTTCTAATAGGTCATGAACTAGATCAGAATCATTCTCAACGAGTCCATAAGAAGTGATCCCATTTTTTTCATCGGGTCCGGATAGAGACCAAAGGTCTTGAACGACTGATCCGGCAGAACAACTCAAAAGATAAAGAAGTCTAATAATTTTAAGACTAGGGTAGGGTATAGTTAGATTGTAACCCTATTTTTGAGTTGATCAGGACAAAACCCAATTTATACTGAAAAAAATCTAATACAACTCAACCTTTACAGTTTAGGTTGGGTAATCTGAGTTGGTTAGATTCTCGAGTCATTTGAATGCCTCTAGAAATTTGTATAACAGTTGAATTCGAAAGGAACGAGTTGTCTACTCAACCGTTTAAGAAATGATTAGATATCTGCTTTAATCATGTCACAGTGGTAATGGTTTAAGGAGTATGAGAGACCTTCGGTGTTGAGCGATAAGTCCATATTTCCTATACATTCAAAATAGCATAGCTTATCAAAAGGTTCGGTGAATTCCTCGAACATATTTGTTAAGCTATTTACAAACCCGATTCTACATACCTTTCACACGACATGTAGTTTAACAATAAACAAATATTCGGTATTTTTTTTTTCTTTTTCTCGAGGATTCAAATTCATTATTAAACAGAATTTGGAGAAAATGAGAAGATGTCGCAAACTATCCTAACGCTTGGCTTGCTCGAGAGGCATAACGATATAAACGAAGCTCTCGATCTCATTAGTGGAAGCCATGACCAACTTAGAGACCATATAGAATAACATGTTTTTTAGAGTGAAATAAATAGTAAATTATTTTTTTTTATATAAAAAAGAATACGAATATAAGGTTGGACTGGCCCCGATTGGGCCTTGGCCCAATTAACTTTTTTTTTGGGCCGAGTGAATTTAGGCTGTTTTATTGTATATTTCGAACAAAATAAATTTATCAATTATTTTTTTTTAAAAATATGTATTATAAATTTTTTAAATAAAATAATGAAAGATTCCTTTAAATATACAAATTTACGATTAAATTTAAGTTGACTCATTAGGTCATCGAGCCTTTTTAAATATATTTCATTTAAACATTATTTTGTTGCATCAATCGACTCAATCGGCTCGCACAAAAGTGATAATCTTTATTAGTATGGGTGTTCATATGACCTGATAACATTCCGACCAATCGAATTATTTAACTCAAATCATAAAAGTACTTGTACGGATCGATCCACGAAATTTAGATTAATTATTTACACGATAATATAGGGAAAAAAAAGTATATATTACAAATAAAAGAAAGTCAAATTATCAAAAGAAAAAATAAAAAAATAAAAATAAAAGGCATTTTTTTTCCACACAGAAAAAAAATATAAAAAATAAAAAAAAGAAAAGAAAAGAGAGGTTATGTGTTTCAGTCCTTCCTCCAAGCGTATAACGACAGAGAGAATCCGCCATTGATTCCGCTCGACCTCGACGACGACGAACACGAGCTCCTCCCGCCGTCACTACTGCTCTCCTCCGCCCACTGCAACACACTCGAGCTTGAACCCGCCGGCGACAACGCTGGAAACGCTGCTGCCGGCGTCGATACATTCCCGGCCGCCGCCGACGACAAGCTCCGCTTCATCAACTTCCCCTCGGCTCCAATGTACTCCGGCCAAACCCCGCCTTCTCCGATTTGAAAAACAAAAACTCCGGGCCCGCTACCGCCTTCACTTTTGACCCAATTGAAGACATCCCAAAAGAAATCAACGGCGTTGCCGGCGATAAAAAACCTAATGTACAACAAATTAGCAAAATTAAGAAATCAATTAATGAAATCAGCCATGGAATTTGATTTCCACCATAACCCACCTCTCATTCCCTCTAAATTTCCACGCCAGCCGCTTCACGGCGAGCTTAACCTCTCCATCGACGGCAACTTTCAGAACTCCGCCGCAGAGCTCCACCGCGATTTCCCTTAGCGACCCCAAGAATTCAGCCCTCGAAACATAGCGATTTCGCCGTTCAAACACATGTTCCCGACGGGACAAGAGCGTGGACTCCTCCGGCAGGACGACGGCCTTAACCCGCCGGGAAAATTCGTCGACCAGGTCGCCGAGGAAGAATTGGAGCTTCCCATTACAAGAAATGGCGAGGTAGAATGAAGAAATGGGTTGAGCAGAGTTGGGGGTGTATTTGGCAGTAGAGAAATCCCAATGGATTTTGAGCTTGTGGGAGTTATGGAGGGAGATGGATTTGGAGGTGGGAGAGAAGAGGGAGAAAGAGGAAGGGGAGAGAGAGAGAGAGGTTGAGAGAGAGGCGGAGAGAGAGGCGGAGGGAGAGGAGTGGAGGGAAAGAGAGTGGGAGGAGAGAGAGAGGGACCATGTGAGGGTGAGGAGAGTGGGGGAATTGAAGAGATTGGTTTGGTAAATGCAGCTGATTATGGAGAGCGGTGGCGGAATTGGATCATTGGAGAGTGTGGAGGAGATGGCGGAGTGGCTGAAGCAAGATGGAAGCATTGCTTCAAAGCTTTGATAATGGCGGAGAGAGAGGCGGAGAGAGAGGCAGAGAGAGAGAATTTGAGCTCTCTCAATGGGTTTGGCCAACTCTCTTTTTCCTATTAAAAGGGAGAAATTCATATGAAGACAATGGGAGTAAATGTTTTCTTTTAAACCGTTCATAAATTTGTATCTAATAAAAATCATCAATTATTTAAATATATATATTAAACATAATTATCGATTAACTTAATTATTTTAAAAAATTATTTATGGGTTTACAATGTACGTGTCTAAATTATCAAAAAAATTTAATAATTTATTATGGTTTGTTAAATAATATTATTTGAATTTTGAAAAAATAAGTGGGATTGAGTTGTATTTTGTTTGATTATAAATTATTAATCACATCACATGTCAACCAATCAAGAGTCTTGCTTTTATTCAATTTATTTTTTATTATTACTAAACTAATTTTGATTAATAAATTACATATTTTCTTGCCCACAAATTTACCCTTTTAAAAAAAAAAAATCCTTTTCCATTTAACAAAAATTTAAATAAACTAAATTTGATTTTAAATGAAATTGAAATAAAGAATTTTCCCGAGAAAATACTTCATTTCTTCTCTCTATTGGATGTGGGATCTCATACTCCACCCTTCTTAGATGCGAGTGTTCTCGCTGGCACATCACCTATTAGTAGATATTGTTCACTTTGACCCGTTACGTATCACCATCAGTTTCACAGTTTTAAAATATCTGTCAGGGAAAGATTTCCACACTCATATAAGAAATGCTTCATTCTCCTCCTAACACATGGGATCTCACGGTCCAGCGTCCTTTCTATCACATTGCTTGGTGTCTAGCTCTAATATCATTTGTAACAACCTAAGCTCACCGTTAGCAGATATTGTTCGCTTTGATCCGTTACATATCTTCGTCAGCGTCACAATTTTAAAAGGTTTCGAATGTAGGATTGGACACCTATATCTTGGATGAACAAATTAAACTTACACTAAAAAAACAAGTTCATTAAGGATTTTGTGTATTTAGTCCCTGAACTTTCAAAATTACAAATTTAATCTGAACAAAATTTTAAGGTTTAGAGACTAAACGGCTCGATCGTAGTTTGAGATGAGTAAACTTACGTATTGAACTCAAGTTTAGATACGAAACGGGACGTTTAGAGGCCGAACTTTTTTAGTTTTTTAATGAGAAAACACAAAGGAAGGGCTAAAATGATTAAAGAAATAGGGTTTGAAATGTGTTGGATTCCTTGATTTGCGCCTTTCAATCACCCAATCTCACCTATAAAAAATACTTAGCTGTTTTGCACTTCCAACTTTACATTATTATCATTACTCTTATATTTATTTATTTATTTTATTATTATTATTATTATTTTTTTAAAAAAAGGCATTGCTTTCCTTTAGCCAACTCAAAAGGGGTTGGGAGAAAACTATGATTTATTTTATTTTATTTTATCAAATTTGTCTAAACTTTTAAAATTATAAATTTAATTCTTTAAATATTTATGTTTTTTAAATTTATAGATTTATTACTAATCAAAATAAATTAACGTTTCTATTATAAATAAATTTAGGTCGAATTCTACACATAGGGATCAAAATGGCCCGTTTTTAAAAGTATAAGGAATAAAATAAATATTTAAAAAATGAGGAAGGTATGGATATATGGTAGTATTTATTATTATTATATGAAAATAACTAAAAATAGAATAATTCATGTAACATGATTAATGAAACATTATTACATAAATTACCTCTTAGGTTATACTTGCTGAGAGTTTTATCAAATACATGATTATAATCTCAATAATTCAAAAATAAAACTAGATCTAATTTATTTAATTTGAAACAATAAAGCTGTCCTCGATCGATTTTCATGTGACTATGCGACCAAGTTTTTAAAAGTTTAAAAATATTTTTTGAGACAAAGTATAATAAAATAAGTAAAATCAGATCTAGTTTAGGCTTATTTTTTATACAAGTTTTTTAACTTTTAAAAAAAAATTAATGATTTAACTTGAGGAATTTTTGAAGCTGCTTAAAAAATTTGAAGGTATTTTTAGACAAAATATAATAAAATAAATAAAACTAGATTTAGCTTTGAGGATTATAAGGGTATCTTTTAATCTTTAATGATCTAAAGTAGTAGGAGCATTTTTTAAACTACTTTAAAAGTTTGAGGGTACTTTTGAAATTTATACTAGCGGTTTCATCCAAAACTAACTGTAAAGATATTTTTGAAACAAAATAATAGCAAGTTCATCTAAAACTAACTGTTAGAATATTTTTGAAACAAAGTACTAGCGGGCTCATCCAAAACTAACGGTAAGAGCATCTTCGAAACAAAATACTAGCAATTTCATCCAAAACTAACGGTAAGGGTATTTTTGAAACAAAATACTAGCGGGCTCATCCAAAACTAACGGTAAGAGTACTTTTTAAACAAAATACTAAAGGGCTCATCCAAAACTAATGGTAAGGATATTTTTTAAACAAAATACTAGCAATTTCATCCATAACTAACGATAAAAGGTATTTTTGAAACAAAATACTTGCAGACTCATCCAAAATTAACTATAAGGTATTTTTTAAACAAAATACTCACCAGTAGAATATTTTTGAAACAAAATACAGTTAATCCAAACCTAACCGTAAAGATATTTTTAAAACAAAATATTAGCGACAGATTCATTCAACTCATAGCTATAAATGAATAAAACTAGATGGAGCTGATTGGGTGTGAAGCAGTAACGCTGTCATCATGTGAGAATTTATAATAAAAGATTTATAATGTGACCACGAAGAATGAAATGGGCCAAATGGCAGATGCATTCAAATTCTTGAATTTCTCGGTGTACCCTAAACTAGCAGTCAAAAGAAGCTCTGTAAAGGGTCTGCTTCAGATCATCAAATCACACCACCACTTGAAACTGACTAAACACTCTACTTTCTGTTCATTTTCTTTTTCTTTTTTGTGGGTAATGAACAGCAATCATTTTGTTGGAAACAAACAAAAGAGGTACCTTATATTATGAGGGATGGTGGACCAGATCATCATACCTCAATTCTGTGCCTTTCCACACCCGAAATGACAAAACCAAGCATATGATTGAAGCATCAATCCGGGACTCATCAATTTCCCCATTATCTGCATCTGATTCAGATTCATCGACCTTCGACCTGTTCAATAAATCAATGGACTTTCGTAAGTAAACAATCCGATGAATCACACCAGCCCAAACGAAACTATCTCAGTTCCAGAACCAAACTAAATCGAACTGACTTACAACGTGTGTCGAAAAGAAACAACTTTGGTGATGAACAAAATAACTTATTGTGAGATCCCCACATTAGTCCAAGAGGAGAATGAAACATTCCTTATAAGGGTGTCGAAACCTCTCCCTAGCATACGCGTTTTAAAATCGTGAGGCTGACGGCAATGCATAATGGGCCCAAAAGGGACAATATTTGCTAGCGGTGGGTTTGGTCCATTACAAATGGTATCAGAGCCAGACATTGAGTGGTATGCCAAAGAGGATGCTGGCCCCCAAGGAAGGTGGATTGTGAGATCTCACGTTGGTTGGAGAGGGAAACAAAGCATTTCTTATAAGGGTGTGGAAACCTCTCTCTAGTAGACACGTTTTAAAACCGTAAGACTGACGACGATGCATAACGAGCCAAAACAGACAATATTTGCTAGCGGTGCACTTAGATAGTTACAGCATGGAAACCAATCCTATTCACGGAGAAAAACAGATATCGCAAAATTCAATCATTTCATGCCCATATTCAGGATTAAAGAGATGGAGGCATTCGTTTCAGAGACAAGTGTTCACCATCAATATCAATATTGGAGTTAGGCACTTTCAACATCTTGTGTCATTATGAAATGACAGCAATTCCCAGCTTTATGTAATTTTCTGCACCTCCTTTCTTTTCCCTTTTTCTTTTTTCTGTGGGGGGCTACATAAAGCTAGTTCCTTCAAACAATATCTTAAATACATTTAGAAATCCAACATCTACTGCATTACACATAGCTTTAAATATAGCATTAGATTTGTAACCGCCCAAGTCCACCGCCAGTAGATATTATCCTTTTTGGGCTTTCATTTTTGGACTTCCCCTTAAAGTTTTTAAAACATGTTTGATAGGGAGAGGTTTCCACACCCTTATAAAGAATGCCCCGTTCCTCTCTCCAATCGATGTGAGATCGAGATTGGATAAACAAAAAATGATGTATATATTCCAAATTTCTATTCCATAATTTATTTTGAAGTAACAAATGTCGGCCGCAATAGTTATAGATGTTACTTTCCATTTTATGGAAGTAGAACAAAAGGGGGGATGTCCCTTTTAAGACTTGCGAAATATCCCCTTTTTCCTTAGCAGGGGGAAAGTAAAAGCCGACCAGGAGCAAGAAATCACAAAAAAGGAGAGACATACCTTCCGCCCTTTCATGTCAGCAATTTCATCTCAGTTTCCATCTTTGTCAATCCAAGCATCTTCACCACTGGCCTGCTACGGAAGTGACATGAAATCAATTACAAATTAGGATTTTCCCTTTAAAATGTTTTACTCATTACAATGCCACAATTCCGTTACCTTTCTGGGCAATGGTATCGTGGTTGGAATCACGTCCACTCGCTTGTCTGTCATCAGCCATTTCTTCGTCTCCACGGGCGGTTGTGGTAGATGGCAAGACAGAGGCCGAGGTGCTGCAAGCAAGTTCGCAGCGAGTGCAAAACATTTTAGAATGAGATAGAGAATTGAAATTATCAAACAGTCCTTCCCAGATGTCAAGAGTCCATTAAGAAGGGGCTAGAGAAAGCTTGAACAGTTTATGGTGATGAATGTGCAATTTTAATCCATGATATAACTTTAAACGCTATGGCATTAGGCTCCAAAGGACCATTGTGTCAAGCTTGCAATAAGAAAAGTAACAGATCTAACTCATGCAGCATTGTCTCAAAAGTTATGGCAGCAGATAAAATAGAAACAGTAAATTTTAATGGTAAGTGGTCACAATTGCACTTTTCTTAACGGACTTTTGTGATTGTGCGACATTCACTCCCAACATTGAGTGAGTCAAGCCAATTTGGGATCGCGTCACCTACAGCCGGACGAAGAAAGTTTTAGAAAATGGGGCAGAGAGATTTTTGAAAGAGAGTTTAAAAGCAAGGTTGAAAGAAACGTTATATGACTACAAGGAAAAGGCAACACAACAACTTAAATAGCATATAACTTACCGGGTAGGGAGAATTTGACAATTAGTCGCATCCCCTTATAGTACATTTTGAGGCGATTCAAGTCCAGCAAACCTAGACGTGATTTTGCCAAACGGTCATACAAAATCTAGGTGGGAGGAGTTGACGACTGGTCGCATACTCCTACAGTACATTCGGAGGCATTTCAGGTCTACCAGACGTAGACATGATTCTGTCGAAACATCATATACTTAGAAAATACAATAAGGAAGCTATACATCATGAAAGCAGTGAAGGAAAGCAATAAAGTGATACAAGACAAAGGGTTTTGACAAGCAACGGGCATGCGGCCATAGACAACACGCCTCAGACAAGCACAATCGTGACACTGAGAAAAAAAAAAGGAAAAAAGAATTAAGGGAAGATACATCAGTTTCATAACTTTGATAACGGGTTTTCAGGTAGAATAGCTGTTTGATTGCTGACAGTTTCCTTAAATAAGATGGAAAATAATGGACATGAAAGATCAAATGGATCATATAAAACTCGAAGTACTACCCACAAGTTTTACTTATATTGAGCCTGCAAATCTAATGTTCTTCATCGAACTAGATCATCAAAATCCAGAAAATGAAAGCTAAAGAGAGTAGTACACATAGGGGGAAGAACAAATTAACACTCCTTGCAGACCAATACAAAGAAAGCAAAGAAATAAAATGCTTACAGCAATCAAATCTCAACTTTAACTAAATCTTCTTCCTCTAATCATAGCAAACTAAATCTTTCAATTATTCAAATACTGTTAATTGACTTAACTTTGTATGTTTCTAGTGAAGTATATTTTGGTTTTATGTTAAATTTACATGTTTTATCCATAAAGAAGTATTGATATATCAATCTATACATATTCTAAGAAAAACATGTCCCAACATGATTGTGTCCTGCTTTCTCAGAACTTGACGCGTGATGTATCCATGTCGTTTCCATGTTCTGTGCTCGTGTTCGTGTTCGCTCTTCTTAGATAATCAAAATCACTACTAAAGGGTTATGAAAACAAATTCTAAGAGAGATATATGGAGGAAAATGAGTAAACTAGCAAATGAATGAATGTCTAACCTTATAAATTCTTAGTAGAAATTCATTCTTCTAAGTGCTCTCTGCTTGTGTGGAGTCTCTACTGCAGGCGTTTCCATTAATTGGTGGCAGTTAACCCTGTCATGTAACCAGAGGAAGGGCGAGCGTTATGAAGTATGAGTGTACAACATATTGGGAAAGCAAAGACATGCAATTTTCCATTTGTCTTCGAAAAAACCAAATTTCTGAGAGAAACTGCCTGAAAACAAAAATGAGAGAACAGAATTCGATATATGATGGAAATTTTGAATGATTCATCCACATTAGAAGGTTATAAATATAGTTGATAAAAGCTTGTTGTTCATTATATATGTCTACAATCAGATGATCCGTCATGGAACTTGTACTAATGGATGGTATGTAACTGGCATAAGTTTAAGAGGCAACTTGGAGATGGCGAGGCTTAAACTCGAAAAGCTTCGTCAAAGAGCAAACTTGATAATGGATAAGAGGTGTTTCGTTCAATTTGGACAAAAACACAAACCACCAAAAAGTTCTGTAAGGCAAATGAGGAAGTCCATACCCTGGGAGAATAGCGACTCGATTTAGTAAAAAAAAGAAAGATGGGTGACAGTGCTATGATGCTATAGCAGCATTGTAGCATTGACATGTTATGTAAGGACCGGGCTGGCTCGATGGCTCCAAAAAGACAGGTATATTTTTTGCGAAATAAAACAAACTGGAATTTAAAACATACCATACATTATATCAAAATAAAGTTTATATATAAATATTTAAAACACAACATAAAATCAATTGAATGGAGCAGTTTGTGTTCATCCTAGCAAACAATTCTCAGTCTCCTTTAAAACTAGGTATGAATATCTGAGTTATTGCTTCAAGTGCGGAAACACTCCAGCTCTCAGCATGCCTTGCTATCTGATAGGATGAGAAATGGAAAGCAATCAAATATTTGAATGCCATATAACAAAAAAGAAACTATCTAAGAAACATCATCGTTATCGTTTTTCCAGAAAGATTCAGATTGTGTTCAAGAAATTATGAGCAAATAAACACAATCTCTAAAAATAGAAAACTAAAAATGAAATGGTTATCCAACGAGAGCTTAGTTTTTAGTTAGTAGTTGAAAAAGAAAGGAGCAAATCAGAAAATGTGTTTCAGCACAAAACTTGTGAGATCCCACATTGGTTGGAGAGGGGAACAAAACATTATTTATAAGGGTGTAGAAACCTTTCCCTAGCAGACGCGTTATAAAAACAAGCCCAAAAGGGAAAACCCAAAGAGGACAATATCTGCTAGCGGTGGGCTTGAGCTGCTACAAATGGTATCAAAGCAAGACACCGGGCAGTGTGCTAGCGACGATGCTGAGCCCCAAAGGGGGTGAACACCAGGTGGTGTGCCAACAAGGATGTTGGGCCCCAAAGGGGCATAGATTGCGAGATCCCACATCGATCGGAGAGAGGAGTGAATGCCAACGAGGATGCTGGGCCCCGAAGGGACGTGGATTGTGAGATACCACATCGATTGGAGAGGGGAATGAGTGCAGAGAGCACACTGGACCCTGAACGGGGATGGATTGTGAGATCTCACATCGGTTGGAGAGGAGAACGAAACATTCTTTATAAGGGTGTGGAAACCTCTCCCTAATAAACGCGTTTTAAAAACCTTAAGGGGAAGCCCGAAAGGGAAAGCCAAAGAAAACAATATCTCGGTGGGCTTGGGTGGTTACAAAACTTGAAATAAATTTTTTAGAAACTTGAAAAGATACTTATTCTAAAACCATCTTAAGAACATAGCGGAGAGGATTACTGATTCTCACTTTCAACTCTTCATCAAGTTCATAGAGTGTACTTCCATCAATAGAAATGAGTGGCCTCCAAGGAAGTTTCAGGTATGTCCTGCAAGCTAATAATAAATATTGGGAATTTCTACGGATGTGGGAGAGCTTAAATAACTCAGGCAACGTCCAGAATTTGAAAGCAAATGATGAAATAGATTGAAAATACCAACAGAAAGAACCAATGCAATTCCAATTACAAGGCATATTAGTCCTTGTGATTTGGGTTGCATTCAACCCAATTTAGTCTCTGTAGATATCAATAATCTTTTGGAATTAACACAAGGAAAAGCCTCAAAGTCAGAAATGAAAGGATCCCAACACTCCAAAGCCTCAAGCAATTCAAAATAATTGGCTACCTACCTTAGTTTCCAGGCTGCCAGCACAAATTCAACTCCAGATTTGTTACCCTGTAATCATGTATATCATGAAAATCAGCAAAAGTCTTCTAAGGAATTTCGAAGGGGTGGATTGTGAGATCCCACATCAGTTGGGGAGAAGAACTAAGTATTCTTTTTAAGGTTGTAAAAACCTCTCTCTAACAGACACGTTTTAAAAATCTTGAGAGGAAGCCCAAAAGGGAAAGCCCAAAGAGGACAATATCTGATAGTGGTGGGCTTGGGCGGTTAAACTGGATGTGCAGCAGACAAAGATCAATTTTCCAAGAACAGATTATTTGGTGTTTATCTGTCTCATATTAAGAAAGGATAAAACGTTTATTTTAAAGCTATAAAATAAAATATTACACTCTTTGGAAAAACCAAACGTTTTATCCATGAAGAAGATGAGATGCTACTCACTCGTCCCGTTCTTAGCTGCCATATACATCCCCTAGATTTACCAAAAGTTCAATAAAATTTTGCCCCCCATGAAAGCATAAAAGCAGCAGGTTGAAATTTAAAAGATTTGTGCCGAAAAGGCCAACTCATTGATCTACGGAAGAAGAAGGATTCAATCACGAGAACAAATTACCTTATTGATCGTTTGTAACTGGATTGAGGGACAGTCAAAAAAGGGGACAAGTAACTTTAGATTCCGTGAATACAGCTCCTTACCTAGAGGGTTAAAAATCCATAAAGCAACTTTAAGGTTTGAAAAGATTGCTAAATTGAAGTATTCAATCAAAAGTCAAATGTGTTTAGAAACTAAGTGTTTATAAATTACATTTCATTTCTTAGCAGAATAAGAAACAATGCATGCCTTCTAATTTTGAGTTAATGTAATCTTTGGTATTTGGTAACATAAAAGTTGAAAATAGGATTGTCACTATGAAATCCCACATCGATCGGAGAGGAGAACGAGTGCTAGCGAGGATGCTAGGCCCCAAAGGGGTGTGGATGTGAGATCCCACATCGATTGGAGAGGGGAACGAAGCATTCTTTATAAGGGTGTGGAAACCTCTTCCTAGCAGACACGTTTTAAAAACCTTGTGGAAAAGCCCGAAAGGGAAAGTCCAAAGAGGACAATATCTGCTAGCGGTGGGCTTCGGCTGTTACAAATGGTATCAGAGTCAGACACCGAGCAGTGTGCCAGCGAGGACGCTGAGCCTCGAGGGGGGTGAATTGTGAGAGCCCACATCGATTGGAGAGGAGAACAAGTGTCAGTGAAGACACTGGCCCCAAAGGGGGTGGATTGTGAGATCCCACGTCGGTTGGAGAGGGGAACGAAACATTATTTATAAGGGTGTGGAAACCTCTCTCTAGCAGACGTGTTTTAAAAACCTTGAGGAAAAAATCGAAAGGAAAAGTTCAAAGAGGACAATATCTGTTAATGGTGAGCTTGGGCTATTACAGCCATTGTGATGGAGGACTACACAATTTAGTTACTAAAAGTTTCTGTGATTATTATTACCTCGAAACCTGATGGTTGGATCTTCAAAGAGACAATCGTCAGCATAAATTGCAGAAGTGAATATCCCTGTTTTCAGTATAAGCCCATCATAAAATACAGTTACAAAGCTTCATTGCTGGTTTAATGCAGCAGTTACACACAGCAACAATTCAAAGTATATATATATGATAAGAAATCAAGCTTTCATTCATAGAGATAAAATAATGCACAAGGCATACAAAAAAAAAAAAAAAAAAAAAAA